>NC_048567.1:28984876-29169876 GCF_013265735.2 Oncorhynchus mykiss
ACGCCTTGACTCTTAGCACAGCACGAGGTCCAGTGTTGTGTTTATTATAAAACATATGATCAGCTCTGATAGCTCTGCTGGGAAACGGTGTTGTCTGGATCCCACGTCCTACTTCTGTGACGTCAGTCACGAACACGCTCCACGGAGGAGGTCCGCATCCATCCAAGAACTTGATTGAGTCAATACGAACCCGCAAGAGGGATGCCATGACCTCGCTCGTTGGCCCTGGGCAGAGGCAGAGACGAAATAAACAAGTTCCCCTTCCCATGAGGCTCCAGAAGAGGACCCAAGAAGAAGAAAGGGAAGAGAAGCACTCTGCAAGTCATCTGTCAAATATTTCTCACACTGGCTCCTGGATGAGTGGCCAGAGCACATGGGGCTCCCCTACTTGCTAGCCCACTTTGTTATATAGTTCTATAAAAACTAATACACGCAGAATCCTGTAATTTAATACAAGATTGCTTGCTAAATCTGCAATTTATTGCAGTGGTGTAATTTAGCTGTGTCTGCCGCCGCTTGCTCTGTCTGCACGAGAGCACTGTGACCTCACTCTCCCTCCAAGACACGGCTTAGACGCTCCAGAGTCTGGGAGCACTGATACATGCTTTTGTAAACCTGCCTGAAGAGTAGGGTATAAATAACCTTACCACACAAGTGGAGGAGAATATAGACCCATCTCATATGGCAAACATCAACAGGATCACTTTGGATACGTCCCAAATGGCACCCTACTCCCTAAATAGTGCACTCCTTTTGACCAGAGCCCTATGGGGCCTGGTTAAAAGCAGAGCACTAAATAGGCAACAGGGTTTCATTTGGGACGTATCCTTTGTCTGTTTAAATTCAACCTACTGAAAATGTAAAATACTTTGCAAAACCCCTATGATACAAAGTGACATAGTATATAGTTTACGAAAGTTGAATCAAGAAGGCTGGTCTGAACGCTTATTAAATTCATCAAGTATGCAGAACATAATTTACTGTGTTTCCTATTAAATGGGCATAGTGGAAATGAATGCAAACATATTATCATTAGCATTGCGTTTTGCTTCTTCTCCTCTTTCCTTTGCGGAATGTCATTCACCTATTTACCTAATAGTGTCACGTTCTGACCTTTATTTTCCTTTGTTTTGTCTTTATTTAGTATGGTCAGGGCGTGAGTTGGGGTGGGCAGTCTATGTTTTGTCTTTCTATGTTTGTGTTTCTGTTTCGGCCTAGTATGGTTCTCAATCAGAGGCAGGTGTCGTTAGTTGTCTCTGATTGAGAATCATACTTAGGTAGCCTGGGTTTCACTGTTGGTTTGTGGGTGTTTGTTTCCTGTGTCAGTGTTTGTGCCACACGGGACTGTTTCGTTTATGTTCACTTTGTTATTATGTATTGTGTCATGTTCAGTTTATACTATTAAAACATGGACACTTACCACGCTGTGTTTTGGTCCGATCATTGCTACACCTCTTCAGAAGAGGAAATCTGTCGTTACACATAGCCTATAGGCACGGTGATGCACATTCCTCATGCTTGCTGTTCAACCTATGGGCTCACTCTCGCAATTATCACCATCTCTCTCAACCAAGGGGTATAAATCTTGGGAGGTATTTTTGTCAACTTACTCTCATGTTCTCTCACTTGCTGTTTTTCAGCAGCAGTTGTTGACAACCATCCCCCCCCCCCCTCCCCCCTCCCCCCCTCACCACCACCAGCATAATAACCTCAAGGCCTGTCATTGGAACTCCTTTCCCCCAGCGAGGGGTTTTTGATGCCAGCTGCCTAGCATAGGGCTACCTGTCATCAGCATATATTGCATTCTGTCTTTGTTGTCTATTCAGTTTAGCCTGTACTCGATTGAACTGTTCTGCTTCTGTTAGGCAGTATAGTGTCTCCTACCAACTACAATGAAAACAAATGTCTTAGTCAAAATGTTTTCCGTATGTTGTAGATGGCTGGTTCCACATGGTAGTAAATGACTGGTTACACTTTGCAACATTCATTTACAACACTTTATTGCTCAAAGAACAAAATGTTAAAGATAAAACAGGAATAGGCTATTATCTGTGACGTATGATATGACCAGAGTAATACTCAGAAATTACCCTAAATTGCACTCCCACTCTAATCTTAACGGTTAGGGTATAAAAGGTGTAAAAGCTGAAAGTAATTCAGGAGCATTTGTCTGTTCTCTCTTTGTTTGTCCTGACAAGAACCCAGCCTTTGCTTGAGATTTCAATACATTTTGAAGGAAAATGCGGCTTTGTGATCTGAGGGTGTTTTATTGATTTATTTGCAGTGCTTTGCTAATGCCGTCTGTTCCAATTTCATCTGCATGAAAATTAGCAGAGAACGTTACTTGGTTTGGTCAGAACTTTTCTCCTGCTGCTGTTGCGAGCTTACTGGAGTTGAACACTGGCAGAGACACCTTCAGAGGCAGTGAAAATGAACGCTACGGCATGGCACTGTGCCATATAGTGTTGTACTACCACAGTAGCCAACTCTACACAATCTTATCTTTGCCAAGAGTGTGCAAAGCTGTCATCAAGGCAAAGGGTGGCTATTTGAAGAATCTCAAATATAAATTATTTTTTGATTTGTTTAACACTTGTTTTGGTTACTACATGATTCCATGTGTTATTTCATAGTTTTGATGTCTTCACTATTATTCTACAATGTAGAAATTAGAAAAAAAAGAAGAAAAAAAAACCTTGAACAAGTACGTAGTACCGGTAGTGTATCTTGATGACGAAAGTAAAAAATACTCAGTAGGCTGTTAAAGTGGAACCTTTACAAGTCTCTTCCGACAGGGTAAAACACCTCTAAACACACAGTCAAGGTAAAACACTTTTAAATTCCTTTAAACGTCACATAAAATGGATACAGAGGACCATTATTAAGCTGGGTATGCCTGTTTCTTATTGGCAACACGCAAGGCCTTTGACGCCATTATCTACGCATTCCACAAGGTATCTGCACAGGTTTCAAGTGTATTAGCCTGTAGGCTAATAGACTGTAGACTGTAGGCAAAACACATTTATTATATTTGTCAGGGCTGTACCGTCACACACAAGAATACCTTGAAGACCACATGTTCGTATCTACTATGAGCACAGATTGTTGCAGAATAACAATGTAATCTAACCAACATTTGCATATGACCAGAAACTGATGCATTTAGGCTAACTTTTTAATAAATGAGTGGATAAGTAATCCGAATGACAGTGTTTTCAGTTAAGAATGAATGGAAACAACAGCAAAAAGACAGGTAGAATGTATGACAAACAGTCCAAAGTTGGTAGTTAGGCCTATATAAATAGATGTGTAGGCCTATAAACTGCACACATGGGTAGGGTATAAAATAAATTGTTGTGTGGTTAAATAAAGTGCAACTGTAAAACTAAAATGGGAAGGCTATTTATAATCCCAATTTATAATCTGAAAGAACAGTTACAATAGGAATAGATGTATAGGATTGACAGTAAAAGGCTTACTGTACACTTTTGTGCACAATCCTCTATGACCCTGGCAAGCAAACCAATACAACTGTATTGCACCCTCTTCTGGAAAAAGCAGCAATGTGCAGAATTATAGCATTTAGTAGCTAGTATCACCAGTACAAGCTACAATATAAATAGGGTCTACATAAAAAAGTGCTTTCTCAGGTGGTGATTAAAAAAAATACAAATTCTACAAAAAGGTGAAAGAGTAGAACATTTAGTTTGGGGGGTATAGAGTGGAACATTTAGTTTGGGGCGGGGGAGGTCACCTCGAAAAAGACAGAACATGTATTTTATTGGTCATTTTGGGACGTGGTTTGCATTGTTAGTATTTCGCTTGGCTAAACAGCACCCGTTTGGGAATTTGTTTGGGAATGTAAAATAAGCAGAAGACCTTAGAACACCAGCTAAACCATTTTTGGACAAAACTGCATAGGACATAGCCCAGGATGTAGGTCTACTCTTAAGGAGCCTACCGCTACTCCTTAAGGTACAAGGATGTTATATGTTATTTTCATAGGTAACTGGCTCTGCCAGCCAAATCCACCAAAAGCTCCATCTAAATGTGAATTGATTCTCAATTGCTATACGGTTCTCGAAACATAAAGCCCTTTACTTTCATGTCACATCAAAATCATTTCACAAATGCAAAAATATACACTTACTATAGAGTGTTTTAACTGGCTTCTTCACAGTTGCAGCAGACAGTATTCATGATAGTAGCTCGTATCCCACTTAAGCTGTTTACATGCACCTTTGATATCCCCCTCATGAGTATCCCTGTATCTATGAATCAACAGAATTAACCTAATTTAAATATATGGGTTAAATGGAATAGTAACTGAAATATGAACTCTGACTGTAGGCCTATAACCTCTCACATGTAGTGTAATATACACTGAACGAAACATGTAAAGTGTTGGTCCCATGTTTCATGAGCTGAAAGAAAAGATCCCAGAAATGTTCCATGCGCTCAAAAAGCTTATTTCTCTCAAATTTTGTGCACAAATTTGTTTACATCCCTGTTAGTGAGCATTTCTCATTTGCCAAGATAATCCATCCACCTGACAGTTGTGGCATATCAAGAAGATGATTAAAGAGTGTGATCATTACACAGGTGCACCTTGTGCCGAGGACAATAAAATGCCACATACTGTATCTCGTAAGTTTTGAGGGAGTGTGCAATTGGCATGCTGACGGCAGGAATGTTAATCCCAGGAATACCTGACATGATGACTCCTTGCTGTCCCCAGTCCACCTGACCGTGCTGCTGCTCCAGTTTAAACTGTTCTGCCTTATTATTATTCGACCATGCTGGTCATTTATGAACATTTGAACATCTTGGCCAAGTTCTGTTATAATCTCCACCCGGCACAGCCAGAAGAGGACTGGCCATCCCACATAGCCTGTTTCCTCTCTAGGTTTCTTCCTAGGTTTTGGCCTTTCTAGGGAGTTTTTCCTAGCCACCGTGCTTCTACACCTGCATTGCTTGCTGTTTGGGGTTTTAGGCTGGGTTTCTGTACAGCACTTTGAGATATCAGCTGATGTACAAAGGGCTATGTAAATACATTTTATTTGATTTGATTTAACCAAAGCTGTTGCCAGATAATTTAATGTTAATTTCTCTACCATAATCTGCCTCCAACATAATTTTAGAGCAATTGGCAGTACGTCCAACCGGCCTCACAACCACAGACCACATGTGACAACGCCAGCCCAGGACCTCCACATCCGGCTTCTTCACCTGCGGGATAGTCTGGGGGGGGTAACTCAGTAAAATCTTTGAAATTGTTGCATTTATATTTTTCTTCAGTATAGATTACTGATGCATTAAATTGTATCGCTGTAAGACATTATTCTGGTGAGCACTACATTACTACACCAGTCTTCTGGGGGAACACGTATTGATAGAAGAGAAGCTGCATGTATCTGTCACGCCCTGGCCATAGAGAGGCTTTTTATTCTCTATTTTGGTTAGGCCAGAGTGTGACTAGGAAGGGGTTTCTATGTTATTTTTTCTATATTTTGTATTTCTTTGTTTTTGGACGGGTATGGTTCTCAATCAGGGACTGCTGTCTGTCGTTGTCTCTGCTTGAGAACCATACTTAGGTAGCTCTTGCCCACATGGGTTTTGTGGGTAGTTAATTTCTGTTTAGTGCCTGTTCACCAAGCAGATCTGTTTAGTTTTCTCTTCGTTATAATTTTTGTTTAGTGTTCAGTTTTTTTCTATTAAAACATGTCGAACACTTACCACGCTGCATTTTGGTCCTCCTCTCCTTCCACCAACGAAAACCGTTACAGAACTACCCACCACCAACGGACCAAGCAGCGTGGGGAAAAGGAGGAATGGACATGGGAGGACTGGACATGGGAGGACATCTTGAACGGCAAGGGATCCTACACATGGGAGGAGATCCTGGCTGGAAGGGATCGCCTCCCATGGGAACAGGTGTAGGCAGCCAGGAGAGTTTCGACAGCAGGAAAAGGGAGCCAGTGATTTTGAGGGAACACGGCTGGCAAGGAAGCCAGAGGGCAGCCCCAAAAATGTATTGGTGGGGGCACACGGAGAGTGTGGCGGAGTCAGGTTGGAGACCTAAGCCCGCTCCCCGTGCTTCCTGGGGCGAGCAGGTGAGAGGTCAGGCCCCGTGCTATGGGGTGATGCGCACTGTGTCTCGGCCGAGTATTCACAGGCCGGTGTGCTAAGTGCCAGCGTCCCGCATTTGCGGGTGGAAGCTGGCATCCAGCCAGAATGGGGAGGGGGGCAGCAATGCGGTCGAGACCACCAGTGTGCCTCCACGGCCCTGTGTATCCAGTGCATCGGCCAAGGAAGAGGCCGCCTGGTGAGTCCTGTGCCTGCTCCCAGAACCAAGTCCCCCTCCAGTCCGGAGATGCCAGAGTCCCCCTCCAGTCCGGAGCTGCCAGAGTCCCCCTCCAGTCCGGAGCTGCCAGAATCGTCTTGAGGGTCTTGAGTCCGGGGCACGCTGCGAGCGTCCCCACTCCAGAGGCACCACCTAAGTGGGCCAAGACTGAGCGGGGACCCTCGCAGCGGGCCCCGGACTGAAGACCCTCGTAGAGGGTGCCTCTGGACTGAGGGGCGCCTCTGGACTGAGGGGCTGCGATTCTGGTCCACGCCCCACACCCGAGCCGCCGCCGTAAGAAGGCCCCCCCCCGGACCCTCCCCTTTAGATTCAGGTTTTGTGGCCGGAGTCAGCACCTTTTGGGGGGGGGGGGGGGGGTACAACTGTCACGCCCTGGCCATAGAGAGGCTTTTTATTCTCTATTTTGGTTAGGCCAGGGTGTGACTAGGGTGGGCGTTCTATGTTCTTTTTTCTTTGTATTTTGTTTTTGGCCAGGTATGGTTCTCAACCAGGGACAGCTGTCTGTCGTTGTCTCTGATTGAGAACCATACTTAGGTAGCTCTTGCCCACATGGGTTTTGTGGGTAGTTAATTTCTGTTTAGTGTCTGTTCACCTGGCAGAACTGTTTCGTTTTCTCTTCGTTATAATTTTTGTTTAGTGTTCAGTTTGTTCAATGAAAACATGACAAGCACTTACCACGCTGCATTTTGGTCCTCCTCTCCTTCCACCAAAGAAAACCGTTACAGTATCAAAGTATAGTTGACAAACAAATGGCCTCCCAAATGTCGGAAATTATATTATGGCCTAGCAAATGTTGGAAATAAGCAGAAAGTTGTCTAAATTAGGGGTGAAAGTAGCCAGTAGTAAGTAAATGAATTATAGTAGGCTAAATTATTATGTTGGATTGAACTGCGCAGGTAACGTGATTTGTTTGACAATCAGATTAAAACATCATCACACAACATCCACGGTATGTGAAACTGAGCCTGCACAGACCGCAATACAACAGTAGACAGGATAAGATGTTTACATGCAACAGTATCCTGTTTTAGATCAGCATATCCCAGGCATCTTATCCGGGGTTTTTAACACCAGGATACATTTTTTGGGGGTTATTGTAAATGAGATGAGGTTTATACAGTATGTGTCAATTCAAACAGAATACTTGAGTGTCCTGAATAATAACATGATATTGGTGTGCATGTAAACATGGTCACTGACATGTTTCAGGCGGCCTTCATCCATTAGCATGCTAGATAACTAATTAGCACAGGTGGTCCCTCTGTCTTCTGTAAATACATGCTGTAACATGGATGCATGGCTGTGTGGGAACAGTAACCCTAACGCTGTAGATGAGCTAGGGCATAGCCGTGGGAGGGCGCTACAGCATCCCCTGAGAAATCGGAATAAAAAAATTGGATTTAGTGCACTGCGCTTTTAATAGTCCTTTATTAGTGAAACTATATGGCTAAGGGTTAAGGGTTATGTTTAAGGTGAGGGTGGAGAAGTCCTAATGATCCCGGATAGCACTGACCATTACTTGAGCATCACATGGTCAGAGAGGAAAAGGTGAAGTGAGAGATTTCATGTAGCGTTCAAAACAACTGGGAACTCGTAAATCTCCGACTTCCGACTTCAGTGTGTTCAAGACAACTGGGAACTCTGGGAAGAAAAAAAAAAATATATATATATATATATATATATATATATATATATATATACACTGCTCAAAAAAATAAAGGGAACACTTAAACAACACAATGTAACTCCAAGTCAATCACACTTCTGTGAAATCAAACTGTCCACTTAGGAAGCAACACTGATTGACAATAAATTTCACATGCTGTTTTGCAAATGGAATAGACAAGACACCCCAATAAAGGACACCCCCAATAAAGGAGTGGTTCTGCAGGTGGTGACCACAGACCACTTCTCAGTTCCTATGCTTCTTGGCTGATGTTTTGGTCACTTTTGAATGCTGGCGGTGCTTTCACTCTAGTGGTAGCTTGAGACGGAGTCTACAACCCACACAAGTGGCTCAGGTAGTGCAGCTCATCCAGGATGGCACATCAATGCAAGCTGTGGCAAGAAGGTTTGCTGTGTCTGTCGCCGTAGTGTCCAGAGCATGGAGGCGCTACCAGGAGACAGGCCAGTACATCAGGCGACGTCGAGGAGGCCGTAGGAGGGCAACAACCCAGCAGCAGGACCGCTACCTCCGCCTTTGTGCAAGGAGGAGCAGGAGGAGCACTGCCAGAGCCCTGCAAAATGACCTCCAGCAGGCCACAAATGTGCATGTGTCTGTTCAAACAGTCAGAAACAGACTCCATGAGGGTGGTATGAGGGCCCGACGTCCACCATAATTTGCAAATAAATTCATAAAAAATCCTACAATGTGATTTTCTGGATTTTTTTTCTCATTTTGTCTGACATAGTTGAAGTGTACCTATGATGAAAATTACAGGCCTCTCATCTTTTTAAGTGGGAGAACTTGCACAATTGGTGGCTGACTAAATACTTTTTTGCCCCACTGTATATCTAATAATATCCGACTTGTGTTACACCTGATTGACTATTCTGATCTAATCTTCGAAGAGAGTTTTATTGTCTTCTTAGACTTTTATATACTGTAGCATTTGATACAATGGAACATGAGTTTATATTTCTCTCCCTTGAGAAATTTGGCTTTGTGGAATTATTTTGTAGTACTATTAAAACTCTTTATATGAATGGGAACAGTTCCATTAAATTAAAGCATGGCATTTCTCCTAGATTTGATTTGAAAAGAGGAATTAGGCAAGGTTGCCCAATGTTGCCTTACCTCTTCCTGCTTGCAACCCAACTTCTTACAAGTTTTGTTAAATCCAGCGATATAAAAGGGATCTCTATTGCTGACAGAGATATTATCATAAGTCAGCTTGCAGATGACACCACCAAAGCATCTGCTCTTTGCCTATACCTTAATAAGTGTGAATTGTTTGCTGCTAAAGTGTGATACCCTCTATATGCAATATTCCAGTCAAGGAAAAAGTAGCATACCTTGGGATTACCATATCTAAGGATCAACAGGAAAGATGCTCATTACATTTCACATTATTGAAAAAAACAAAGTTTTTTTGAACCATTGAACCATTTTTTTAATCATTGGTTGCAAAGTGTTTTATCCTTGAAAGGTTGAGCATTGCTTTCTGAAGCTGAAGGTATCTCCAGACTTACATATGCAGCCCAGTCCCTCCATCTTGACAACAAAATAGGTAAAGTGGTTGGCCAGATGCTTTTCAACTTCATCTGGAAAAATCATACACATTATATTAGGAAATCTGTCGTTATGAACACATATGACTATGGTGGTCTCAATTTTTGGGATTTTCCTACTTTGAATAATACTTTTAAGATAAATTGGGCTAAACATTTCTTATAGAATCCAACTTCAATTTGGAATTTCATCCCTCATTATATCTTCTCCCGTTTTGGTGGCTTCAATTTTATGTTATTTTGCAATTATTGTTTTTTTACATTTTATTTAACCTTTATTTAACTAGGCAAGCCAGTAATGAACAAATTGTTATTTACAATGATGGGCTACCCTGGCCAAACCCGGACGACGATGGGCCAATTGTGCGCCGCCCTATGGGACTCCCAATCACGGCCGGATGTGATACAGCCTGGATAACATTGACGAGATTCCTACAAAATTATCTGCTTTTCATAGACAAGTATTCTTAGCGTGGTCGTTAATATATAAACATAATTTTTTTTCCTGCATAGGTATTTCATTTGGAAGGATATTTTGTATAGGAAAAAGTATTTATTTAATCATAATCATATCCTGCTGGTGAGTAAACTTTTTAATGCAGAAGGATTGTTACTCAATTATGAGGAATTTATATCTCATTACAATATCCCTGTTACAGCTAGAGAGTTTGCCATAGTCTTTGATGCTATTCCATTTGGAACTCTCATGTTATTTAGAGGTGTAACCAGACCTCACCTTCTTGACCTACCCTCGCTTAATCCAGTTGACTCTTCAGTAGGAAAAATGTGTTTCTCCTTGTTCCCTCAGAACAGATCTATACGTGCTTTATTTCAAAGGGATATTGTATCCATTCCTTATGTCACAACTTACTGGAACGCATCTGTCTAAAATATCTGTTGGGGAAAAGTCTGGTTATTACCACACAAATACCTGCTTGAAGGTCAAAGAGGTCTCTTTCAGAATGATCAATAAGTATTACCCTGCAAATCATTACCTGAAGAAATTCAAAAAAGACATTCACAATTTTACCTCATATATCTAATTGTGCTAATGGCAAAATGTCATATTCATAAATGTAAATTCACTAATAAAAAAACACTCTTCCGTGTTCTTCCGGAATTTGAACAGTACATTAAGACCATTCTACATTCTTCTAATAAGAAAGCTGCTAAAACAATCAATATGTGTGTATATTTTAAGGTCCTTGTATAATCTGTAATTTGTTTTACCCCTTAGCATATCATTGCCTGTTTGTATAGTTTTATATATATATATATATATATATATATATATATATTAAAAAATAAACAAAATAATAATAAAGAACACATGTATTGTCGCTCTCTGATGACGTCCATCCGGAATCTGCGGGACTGGAAGTTGAAGCTATAACTTGACATTTTGAGTGTTTTCTACGTGTGTCAAACAACCTGTCAAGATGGTGAAGCCACGGTCCAAGGGGGAAAGCACGATAAACACATCGGCGGCCAGCAGTAATCCTGGTATGTTACAGTCCATGCTCTATGTAACGTTACTGTTTGTTTACAGCTAATGTTAGCTAGCTAACGCGATAGACTTTCTCTCTGATAGATCTGTCTGTTTCGTCTAACAACACAGACATATTTGGTCCATATGTGACATTTGTGTTAGCTAGAAATGGAAACGTATACAATATGTTTGGCACTGACATAATTAGTTCAGTAACTAGCTAATTTAGCTACACATTCTGTTAAACCTTTGCCAAAAACACAACATAACTTCCATAACACAATTGAGAACTACACTTCTTATATGGATTTCCAATATTGTTCTGACAATTAATTAACCCAAAATACCACCACACACCTATAATCTCTAACATTGTGTGGCATATATCACCATAACCTTACGACTCTACCTTTTACAGACCGACCAAAGACTCCTGCAGGTTCAGGCAACAGCATGAGGGACCGGGCATCTGTCAGGCGTCTGAATATGTACAGACAAAAGCAGAGATGGTAAATGGTGGAGAGAAAACATGTGACACTTCCATATGAACTCTTTCCTTTAATGCTAATGTAACTCTCAGGTCAGCAGTTGACACTTTACCCAGATCAACCACACCAGTTCCTGGTATTCTATATGTAGCTCCTCTTCATAAAAAAAATAAATGATTGTGTTGTAATATATTTGACTGTAATATAATTTCCATGCACCTGCTTTTGTGGCCGCTGACTATTTCCTCTGCCATTAGCAACAACAGAGGCCAGGTGATCAAGCGTTTGTCGTACCAGTCCACTGTGGCTGATGGGACACAGGCCAGAGTGGAGCCCAACATCAAATGGTTTGGTGAGTAGTGCTGTTAACTGCAATTGCCACACTGTCTCAAGTTAATCCACAAATTCTCTTGGCTCTGTTTTTATTATTGATTTGAGAGGTATAATGGCAATTTGTCTAACGATTGATTGGCTAGTTGAAGCAAGTTGAAACTGTATACAGAATGGTGGAGTTCTTGTCAATAATGTCTAGCAAACTCTTGATTTGTAAGAATAAATCTGTTTTATGCCTTTTTTAAATATCTGTGTATGGAGAGAAGATGGCAGCCTCAACTTTCTCACACACTGGTTAATTCTTCCCCTCTGGTCTCCACTGTTTCAGCAAACACTCGGGTCATCAAGCAGTCATCCCTACAGAAGTTTCAGGATGAGATGGGTGCGGTGAAGAAGGACCCATATCGCGTGGTAATGAAACAGAGCTGGCTGCCCATGTCCCTCCTGCACGACAGAGTCAAAGCACACGTGAGTACCAAGCAGGGACACATTCATTTGAGCACACTGGTGTTGTCACAATATCAGCATTTTGACATTGATACCAGGGTCAAAGCACACGTGAGTACCAAGCAGGGACACATTCATTTGAGCACACTGGTGTTGTCACAATATCAGCATTTTGACATTGATACCAGGGTCAAAGCACACGTGAGTACCAAGCAGGGACACATTCATTTGAGCACACTGGTGTTGTCACAATATCAGCATTTTGACATTGATACCAGGTTTATCAGGACACTGAAACGATACATTTGCAAAAAATGTCACAGAATAACCACTGGCCTTTATTTATTTTTAACATTGAACAATATGTTGATAGCTAGTTTTAATTTTTTATTTAACCCATATTTAGTACAACATCTAAACTAATATATTCAATTTCTTTCAAAAAATAAAACTCCATATTAATTACCCCCAAGAGTTATTTTGACTATTTTCTACATTGTAGAAAAATAGTGAAGACTTCAAAACTATGAAATAACACATGGAATCATGTTTAACACTTTTTTGGTTACTACAAATCTAAATATATTTTAGATTCTTCAAAGTAGCCACCCTTTGCCTTTGACAGCTTTGCACACTCTTGGCATTTTCTCAATCAGCTTCATGAGGAATGCTTTTCCAACAGTCTTGAAGGAGTATGCTGAGCACTGCTTTTCCGTCACTTTGTGGTCCAACTCATCCCAAACCATCTCAATTGGGATCAGGTTGGGTGATTGTGAAGGCCAGGTCATCTGATGCAGCACTTCATCACTCCTTCTTGGTCAATTAGCCAGTGAACAGTTGATGTTACTTGAACTCAATAAGCATTTATTTGGTCTGCAATTTCTGAGGCTGGTAACTCTAATGACCTTAACCTCTGCAGCAGTCATGGCGGTCCTCATGAGAGCCAGTTTCATCATAGCGCCTGATGATTTTTGAGACTGCACTTGAAGACACTTTCAAAGTTCTTGACATTTTCTGGATTGACTTATCTTCATGTCTTAAAGTAATGATGGACTGTCGTTTCTCTTTGCTTATTTGAGCTGTTCTTGCCATAATATGGACTTGGTCTTTTACCAAATAGGGCCATCTTCTGTATACCCCCTTTATCTTGCCACAACTCAACTGATTGGCTCAAACGCATTAAGAAGGAAAGAAATTCCACAAATCAACTTTTAACAAGACACACCTGTTAATTGAAATGCATTTCAGGTGACTACCTCATGAAGCTATTTGAGAGAATGCCAAGAGTGTGCAAAGCTGTCATCAAGGCAAAGGGTGGCTACTTTGAATAATCTATTTTGGTTACTAAATGATTCCGTATGTTATTTCATAGTTTTGATGTAGAAAATGGTAAAAATAAAGAAAAACACTTGAATGAGTAGGTGTGTCAACTTTTGACTGGTACTGTATGTTCGTCATTCTCACTCAAGTCATTCAAATTTAGTTGCTAGTAGAATAACATTACAATGCAAATGTTCTGTGTACAGTGGCAAGAAAAAGTATGAACCTTTTGGAATTATCTGGGTTTCTGCATAAATTTGACATCAAATTTGATCTGATCTTCATCTAAGTCACAATAGACAAACTCATTGTGCTTAAACTAATAACACACAAATTGTATTTGTCTGGTCTATATTGAATACATAATTTAAACATTCATAGTGTAGGTTGGGAAAAATGTGAACCCCTAGGCTAATGACTTCTCCAAAAGCTAATTGGAGTCAATGAACCTGGAGTCGAATCAATGAGACGAGATTGGAGATTTTGGTTAGAGTTGCCCTGCCCCGTTAAAGAAAAACTCACAAAATTTGAGTGTGCTATTCACGAGAAGTATTGCCTGATGTGAACCTCGGACAAAATAACTCCGAAGACCTAAGATTAATAATGGTTGCCTTCCATAAAGATGGAAAGGGTTACAAAAGTATCTCTGAAAGAATGTCCACGGTAAGACAAATTGTCTGTAAATGGACAAATTTCAGCACTGTTGCTACTCTTCCTAGGAGTGGCCGTCCTGCAAAGATGATTGTGAGAGCACAGCGCAGAAGGCACAATGAGGTTAGGAAGAATCCTAGAGTGTCAGCTAAAGACTTACAGAAATGCTAACATCTCTGTTGACGAGTCTACAGTACGTAAAACACTAAACAATAATGGTTTTCATTGGGGGACACCATGGAAGAAGCCACTGCTGTCCAAAATCAACATTGCTGCACGTCTGAAGTTCGGAAAAGAGCACCTGGATGTTCCACAGCGCTACTGGAACAATTCTGTGGACAGATTAAACTGCGGTTGTGTTGTTTGGAGGGAAAAAAGGCACAACACACCAACATCAAAACCTCATCCCAACTGTAAAGTATGGTGGAGGGAGCATCATGGTTTTGGGCTGCTTTGATGCCTCAGATCCTGGACAGCTTGCTATTATCGACCGGAAAAAATAATTTAAAATGTTATTAAGACATTTTGCAGGACAATGTAAGGCTATCTGTCCTCCAATTGAAGCTCAATAGAAGTTAGGTGATGCAACACGACAACAACCCAAAAGACAGAAGTAAATCAACAACAGATCAACAATGCCTTCTGGAGTGGCCCAGTCAGTTCTGACCTCAACCCAATTGAGATGCTGTGGCATGACCTCGAGTGGTTCACGCCAGACATCCTAAGAATATTGCTGAACTGAAAGAGTTTTGTAAAACGGAATGGTTTAAAATTCCTCCTGATCGTTGTGCAGGTCTGTTCCACAACTACGGAAAACGCCAAAGAAGGGTCAACCTGTTATTAAATCCAAGGTTTCACATACTTTTTCCAACCTACACTGTGAATGTTTACACTGTGTGTTCAATAAAGACATGACAAATTATAATTGTTTGTGTTTTTAGTTTAAGCAGACTGTTTGTCTATTGTTGTGACTTAGATGAAGATCAGATCACGTTTTATGACCAATTTATGCAGAAATCCAGGTAATTCTAAAGGGTTCACATACTTTTTCTCCACTCTAAAAAATTGTTTGTCATTTTGGAATAAACCTTCCTTGCACTGCTTTGTAGCACCTTGTGCTTAGTTGTTTCTGTTGGCTGGCCCTCATCTGCTCTGTACGCAAAGTATTCCCATAGTTCACTTCTGGAGACCGTTTCGTCAACAACATGGGGGCGTGGAGTTATGTTTTAGTTTGAAGAAGCCTTGTTGTTGGCATTTTCTCTCTCCCGCTTGCTTCTCAAATGTGGCTTGCCCTGTGTCTGCTGCATGCGCAAGTAGTCTGGCTATCTTACTACTGTCCCCCTTGAAAAGATTCAGACAAATTACTAGACAGACTAGCTCCTCTCAATCCGTATATGACTTGAGACACATTTGACACAAGTGCCGAAAGTAACAAATTCTAGTATCAAACCGTTCATGTTTTTAGTATCGAAAAGTACCAACGTTTCGGTAGACCGTGCTACATTAGCCCACTGTAGCAAAATGTTTTGCGACTGAAAACTAAAAGTGGTTCAGGACTTTTAGTCTTCTGTGCCTAATGAATACGACCCCGGTTAAATTAGGACACCAAGTGACTCAATACTGGGGTGGAGTTGGCTACTTGATGCTGAGCAGACGGCACTCTCCACACTGTGTGCTTTCATATTTGTGGTGGTGATGTTTTTGACTACGGGGAGTGTCAATTGTGTTCGATCTCACGCAATGTTATTCAATATTGTCCCATCTGGCAAAGCTGTAGCGGTCTGTCTTGTGTGATATGAACATGAATTTTTATTTATTTGGATCCCTATTAGCTTTTGCAGAAGCAGCAGCTATTCTTCCTGGGGTCCACAAACTCAAAACACTGATAGACAAGTCACACACATTTTAAATACAACATTATACAAACAATACTTTAAAAAAAAGAGGCTCCTCACTGTCCCCGCTGTTCCATGAGTTGCTTTTTAATCTGTTTTTAGGTAGTTTTGCTTGAATAATTGGAGAAGGGAGTTCCATGCGATCATGGCTCTGTATAAAACTGTGCGTTGCAGTGAATTCGTTTTTGAAGAAACCCTTGTTGGCATGTTTTGTGGGGTATGTGAGCTGAATGTTATTGGATTAGACTAGAGGACTAGACTAGAGGTCGACCGATAACTTGAATCGGCCATGCCAATTACTCATAACAATCGGTAATCAGCCTTTTTGGATGCCGATTTACATCGCAATCCACGAGGTGACTGCATGGCAGGCTGACCACCTGTTACGCAAGTGCAGCATCAAAATGACGTTGTGGCTGCAAGGAGCCAAGGTAAGTTGCTAGCTAGCATTAGGGGCGGAAGGGTAGCCTAGTGGTTAGAGCATTGGGCTAGTAACTGGAAGGTTGCAAGTTCAAACCCCCGTGCTGACAAGGTACAAATCTGTCGTTCTGCCCCTGAACACTGTTCCTAGGCCGTCATTGAAAATAAGAATTTGTTCTTAACTGACTTGCCTAGTTAAATAAAGGTAAAATTTAAAATAAAAAATGTATCTTATAAAAAACAATCTTCACATAATCACTAGTTAACTCCACATGGTTGATATTACTAGGTTAATTAGCTTGTCTTGCATTGCATATAATCAATGCGTTGCCTGTTAATTTATCAACGAATCACAGCCTACTTCAACTTCGCCAAACGGATGACAATTTAACAAAAGCGCAATCGCGAAAAAAGCACATTCGTTGCACAAATGTACCCATGCCTTTTGAAAATCAATACCTGCATATTTAGTTAAGGACATTCATGTTAGCAGGCAATATTAACTAGGGAAATTGTCGCTTCTCTTGTGTTCAGTGCAAGCAGAGTCAGGGTATATGCAGCAGTTTGGGCCACCTGGCTCGTTGTGAACTGTGGGAAGACCATTTCTTCCCAACAAGGACCAGAATTAATTTGCCAGATTTTTACTTATTTATGACATAACATTGCACAACCTTCAATGTAACAGCAATATTTCGACATAGTGTTGCCATCCCTTTGATGAAATACGGAACGGTTCCGTATTTCACTGAAAGAATAAACATTTTGTTTTCAAAATGATCGTTTCCGGATATGACCATATTAATGACCAAGGATTGTATTTCTGTGTGTTTATTATCAATAAATCTATGATTTGATAGAGCAGTCTGACTGAGCGGTGGTAGGCAGCAGCAGGCTTAATTCCAACAGCACTTTACTGCGTTTGCCAGCAGCTCTTAGCAATTACTTGATTCACAGAGCTCTTTATGACTTCAAGCGGGTGATGGCAATACGAAAGTGCCTATAAGAACATCCAATAGTCAATGGTATATGAAATACAAATGGTATAGAGATAAATAGTCAACGTGTCATAATTCCTATAACTACAACCTAAAACTTATTAACTGGGAATATTGACGACTCATGTTAAAAGGAACTACCGGCTTTCATATGTTCTCATGTTCTGAGCAAGGAACTTCAACGTTAGCTTTTTTTACATTGCACATATTGCACTTTTACTTTCTTCTCCAACACTGTTTTTGCATTATTTAAACCAAATTGAACATGTTTCATTATTTATTTGAGATTAAATTAAATTTATTGATGTATTATATTAAGTAAAAAATGTTGTAATTGTCATTATTACAAATACATGCAGTTGAAGTCGAAGTTTACATACATCTTAGCCAAATACATTTAAACTTAGTTTTTCCACAATTCCTGACATTTATATCCTAGTAAAAATTCCCTGTCTTAGGTCAGTTAGAATCACCACTTTTTATTTTAAGAATGTGAAATGTCAGAATAATAGTAGAGCGAATGATTTATTTCAGCTTTAATTTCTTTCATCACATTCCCAGTGGGTCAGAAGTTTACATACACCCAATTAGTATTTGGTAGCATTGCCTTTACATTGTTTGTTTAACCTGGGTCAAATGTTTTGGGTAGCCTTCCATAAGCTTCCCATAATAAGTCTTTGCTCACACACACTTTTTAATTTTTCCATAGGCTTGAGGTCAGGGCTTTGTGATGGCCACTCCAATACCTTGACTTTGTTGTCCTCAAGCCATTTTGCCACAACTTTGAAAGTATGCTTGGGATCATTGTGATCAAGACCCATTTGTGATTAAGCTTGAACTTCCTGACTGATGTTTAGAGATGTTGCTTCAATATATCCACATAATTTTCCATCCTCATGATGCCATCTATTTTGTGAAGTGCACCAGTCTCTCCTGCAGCAAAGCACCACCACAACATGATGCTGCCACCCCTGTGCTTCACAGTTGGGATGGTGTTCTTTGCAAGCCTCGTCCTTTTTCCTCCAAACATAATGATGGTCATTATGGCCAAACAGTTCTATTTTTGTTTTATCAGACAATAGGACATTTCTCCAAAAAGTACAATCTTTGCCCTGATGTGCAGTTGCAAATCGTAGTCTGGCTTTTTTTTATGGCGGTTTTGGAGCAGTGGCTTCTTCATTGCTGAGCGGCCTTTCAGGTTATGTCGATATAGGACTTGTTTTACTGTGGATATAGATACATTTGTACCTGTTTCCTCCAGTATCTTCACAAGGTCCTTTGCTGCTGTTCTGGGATTGGTTTGCACTTTTCGCACCAAAGTACGTTCATCTTTAGGAGACCGAACGCATCTCCTTCCTGAGCGGTATGATGGCTGCGTGGTCCCATGGTGTTTATACTTGCGTACCATTGTTTGTACAGATGAACGTGGTGCCTTCAGGCATTTGGAAATTGCTCACAAGGATGAACCGGACTTGTGGAGGCCTACAGTTTTTTTTCTGAGGCCTTGGCTGATTTATTTTGATTTTCCCTTGAAGTCAAGCAAAGAGGCACTGAGTTTGAAAGTAAGCCTTGAAATACATCCACAGGTACACCTCCAATTGACTCAAATGGTGTGAATTAGCCATTCAGAAGCTTCTAAAGCTATGACATAATTTATTGGAATTTTACAAGCTGTTTAAGGCACAGTTAACTTAGTGTACGTAAACTTCTGATCCACTGGAATTGTGATAATATGTCTGTAAACAATTGTTGGAAAAATTACTTGTCATGCACACAGTAGATGCCCTAACAGACTTGCCAAAACGAGTTTGTTAACAAGAAATGTGTGGAGTGGTTGAAGAATGAGTTTTAATGACTCTAACAGGCAATATTAACTCGGGAAATTGTCGCTTCTCTTACGTTCAGTGCAAGCAGAGTCAGAGCCAGGGTATATGCAGCAGTTTGGGCCACCTGGCTGTGTATGTAAAATCCGAATTCAACTGTATATATAAATATTAATCGTCCAATTTTAATCGGTATCGGCTTTTTTTGGTCCTTGAATAATCGCCGTTGAAATATCAGAATAAGTCGACCTTTCGTCAGTAATATTTCTTATAAAAAGTAGATCAGAAGCAGTTAATCGCTCATCAACCCTCAACCAAGAAAGACTGGCATGCATGTTGTCGATTTTAGTTCTGTATGTACAGTTAAGGGCAAGGCGTGCTGCTCTGTTTTGAGCCAGCTGCAGCTTTGCTAGGTCTTTCTCTCCTGCACTTGACCCTATTACCGGACAGTAATCAAGCTGGGAGCAGAGCCTGAACAACTAGTACCGTTGATTTGTGTCAAACGCAGAACATCTTTTTATAACAGACATAACCCTCCCCATCTTCACCACGACTTTGTCAATATCACTTGACCATCCAATGTAATACCTAGGAGTTTAGCTTCCTCAACTTGCTCTATGGTCACACCTTTATGTACAACTCCAGTTTAGATCTTCGGGAATATTTTGAACCAAATACAATGCTTTTTGTTTTAATATAGTAAAGACAAGTTTATTATGAATCACCCATTCTGATGCTGACTGCTCCTTATTTAGAATTTCAGTGAGCCCTCTGGCTTTGGTTGCTGAAATGTATCGTGTGGACTCATCTACAGTGCCTTGCGAAAGTATTCGGCCCCCTTGAACTTTGCGACCTTTTGCCACATTTCAGGCTTCAAACATAAAGATATAAAACTGTATTTTTTTGTGAAGAATCAACAACAAGTGGGACACAATCATGAAGTGGAACGACATTTATTGGATATTTCAAACTTTTTTAACAAATCAAAAACTGAAAAATTGGGCGTGCAAAATTATTCAGCCCCCTTAAGTTAATACTTTGTAGCGCCACCTTTTGCTGCGATTACAGCTGTAAGTCGCTTGGGGTATGTCTCTATCAGTTTTGCACACCGAGAGACTGACATTTTTCCCATTCCTCCTTGCAAAACAGCTCGAGCTCAGTGAGGTTGGATGGAGAGCATTTGTGAACAGCAGTTTTCAGTTCTTTCCACAGATTCTCGATTGGATTCAGGTCTGGACTTTGACTTGGCCATTCTAACACCTGGATATGTTTATTTTTGAACCATTCCATTGTAGATTTTGCTTTATGTTTTGGATCATTGTCTTGTTGGAAGACAAATCTCTGTCCCAGTCTCAGGTCTTTTGCAGACTCCATCAGGTTTTCTTCCAGAATGGTCCTGTATTTGGCTCCATCCATCTTCCCATCAATTTTAACCATCTTCCCTGTCCCTGCTGAAGAAAAGCAGGCCCAAACCATGATGCTGCCACCACCATGTTTGACAGTGGGGATGGTGTGTTCAGCTGTGTTGCTTTTACGCCAAACATAACGTTTTGCATTGTTGCCAAAAAGTTCAATTTTGGTTTCATCTGACCAGAGCACCTTCTTCCACATGTTTGGTGTCTCCCAGGTGGCTTGTGGCAAACTTTAAACGACACTTTTTATGGAAATCTTTAAGAAATGGCTTTCTTCTTGCCACTCTTCCATAAAGGCCAGATTTGTGCAATATACGACTGATTGTTGTCCTATGGACAGAGTCTCCCACCTCAGCTGTAGATCTCTGCAGTTCATCCAGAGTGATCATGGGCCTCTTGGCTGCATCTCTGATCAGTCTTCTCCTTGTATGAGCTGAAAGTTTAGAGGGACGGCCAGGTCTTGGTAGATTTGCAGTGGTCTGATACTCCTCCATTTCAATATTATCGCTTGCACAGTGCTCCTTGGGATGTTTAAAGCTTGGGAAATCTTTTTGTATCCAAATCCGGCTTTAAACTTCTTCACAACAGTATCTCGGACCTGCCTGGTGTGTTCCTTGTTCTTCATGATGCCCTCTGCGCTTTTGACGGACCTCTGAGACTATCACAGTGCAGGTGCATTTATACGGAGACTTGATTACACACAGGTGGATTGTATTTATCATCATTAGTCATTTAGGTCAACATTGGATCATTCAGAAATCCTCACTGAACTTCTGGAGAGAGTTTGCTGCACTGAAAGTAAAGGGGCTGAATAATTTTGCACGCCCAATTTTTCAGTTTTTGATTTGTTAAAAAAGTTTGAAATATCCAATAAATGTCGTTCCACTTCATGATTGTGTCCCACTTGTTGTTGAATCTTCACAAAAAAATACGGTTTTATATCTTTATGTTTGAAACCTGAAATGTGGCAAAAGGTCGCAAAGTTCAATGGGGCCGAATACTTTCGCAAGGCACTGTACATACAGTCATTATAGCTTTGTGCCAAATCATTTGTAAAAGAAAAATAGATGCATAATGACCAAAAGTATGTGGACACCTGCTCGTCGAACAGCTCATTCCAAAATCATGGGCATTAACATGGTCTACGCTTTGCTGCTATGACATTTTCCACTCTTCTGGGAAGGCTTTCCACTTAGATATTGGAACATTGCTGCAAGGACTTTCAGCTTTGAGCATTTAGTGAGATTGGGCGCTAATGTTGGCTGATTAGGCCTGGCTCGCAGTCGGCGTTCCATTTCATTCCAAAGGTGTTCGATGGTGTTGAGGTCAGGGCTCTGTACAGGCCAGTCAAGTTCTTCCACACTGATCTCGACAAACTAGTTCTGTAAAGACCTGGCTTTGCGCACCGGGGCATTGTCATGCTGAAGCAAGAAAGGGCCTTCTCCAAACTGTTGCCACAAAGTTCGAAGCCCAGAATCGTCTAGAATGTCATTTTATGCTGTAGCATTAAGATTTCCCTATGGCGGTGCCACATTGAAAGTCATTGAGCTCTTCAGTAGGGCCGTGTATTTGTCTATGGAGATTGCATAGCGGTGTGCTCGTATTTTATACACCTGTCAGCAATGGTGAGGCTGAAATGGCCAAATCCACTAATTTCAAGGGGTGTCCACATACTTTTGTATATATACTGTATCTGACGTTAGAACACTCTAGGTTCTGTTGGATAAATAACTCTGCAACCATGTGATGTAAAGCCATAGCAAGTGAGTTTTTTTCAATAACAATTTATGATCAATAAAATTAAAGGCTTCACTGAAATCTAACAATGCAACTCCAACTATCATCTTATTCTTTTATTTGAACCAGTCATCTGAGTCAGTGCAGTGCAAGTTGAGTGCCCTTTTTTTATGCTGAAAGTCAGTTAACTTATTGTAAAATCATTACATGGTTTTCCTCAGGCAGCCTATTTCTTAGAGCCTGGTTACACCAGACTGAGCGTTCATTCCGGTTTAACCAGGCTGTATTTGTGAGGTGAAAAATGCACAGGTTGACAGGTCAGGTGGGCTCTTCCTCTCCAACTGGCCTATTCCGCTCGTTTTGCTCCGCTTCACAATGATCCAACCTGCCTGTATCGAGTTGTGCTTTGCAAGAGAGAGTTCGATGTAGTTGGCCAACTTTGTGCCCCCGGGTGATTTTGCTACACAATGTTCCTGTAGATTGCTCTAAAACCATTATTTTCTCAACCGTAATAGCCTATGCATTATGTTGATTCCTGCTATGAAAGTATCTGCCTGTCCCTGTTTCGCGGCCGGCTGCTGTGTGAGATATGCGCATGGTGGAGGGAGAGATGCATTCTGAGAAGCACAACCATATGACCATTGACGAAAGTGTTACTGCAGGCAAATTACAGTTTAAAAAAAAAAAAAATAATTTTTTTTTTTTTTTAAGCTATTACTCTTTCAGTTACATCAAGTAGGCTACGCCTGGCGCTGGAAAGTTTTGTTGTAGGACATTAGCCTACATTTAACTGATGGATTAATAAATGATCCTGCATGGCTATATATAAACACAAAAATAATTTGAGTTATCAATCTAGCAAAATGTTTTGCACTTCCTCAGGATGTGAATAATATAGCTTATAGGCCAATATGAACAAAGATGTCATCAAATTCTCTGAAGAGCCAAAAATAAATCAGATCATTCTGGATCTTATTTTGACAGGTTTCATATCAAAATATTAGTCATGCATTCCCTGTATATGCTGCATGAAATAATAGCTTTTTTAATCATCGACTGCCACTAATGTGCAGTGAATGTTCTTGTATTTGTTATTGAGCAACATGGTCAAATTTATCACAATATGACTTATTGTCCATTTTCGACCTAGCTATAAAAAATAAAAAAACGCCCAAAAGACTACAAACAATACTTCTGTCCAGTTCTTCATGTTCTCTCTGAACATTGTTGTTGAGTGAGTTTTTCTGTGTTCTTTTCCCTCTAAATAGCTCCATATGCGTGCAAGACCTTTCAAGACGCTCAAAGCTGTTGGAAATGAATGGCCTTTTCCTTTTTTTTTTCTTTTTTTACTCTCCCTCCTTTCCCCACTCCTCCTTCCTCTTGCCATTTTATGTCTTACGCCATTTAGGGAATTGAGCCCCATGCCAAAGGAATGTGAGCAAGTCCAGATACGTTGCATAAATAATTTTTAATTGGATGTCAATTCTGGTTCTCTGTCTTCTGATCTGTTCCTGATCTTCACCGTTTGTTGGCTGAGTATTCTCGCCAAGGTCTTTGTCAGGTCTCTTATTCTATTTTATGGTGATGTTTTCACCATAGTTTCTGTCTTCAGTCGGTAGCACGTATTTGGAGTTTTTTTTGTCATTTACTGTTAGATTTGAATTTAAAAAGCCAGGCTTAGCATTAGAACACTTCAAAACAAGACCAGAAGGGGTGGAAGAATGAAACTGGAGGTGATGGACACATCGTTTTAGAAAGAACAACCTCCAAAACATCCTGGCGGATGGTCAAGGTGAAGCTGAAATCTTAAACATCGTTGCTTTTGACGAGATCCATAAACTGTTTGTTTGTTTTCTCTCTCTCTCCGTGTTGCAATAGGACTAAGGCTACCTTTTACGGTTGTGTCGGAGGATAATTTAACTCCTAATCAGATCTGGCTCAGACGATGCAGTTTATTGACAGTTTCACTGCATACTTGAGGTGCTGTGTTTGTTCTCCGCCGTTGTTTATTGGTGGAACCCCTGGAACATGGCCACCAGCTCCGTCGCATAAAGCTTTGCAGTTTGCTCCAACTAATTACAACCTAACCTATACCTCACACGGAACACACATGGAATTCTACATCACTGTGCTTTCTCTCCACTACTGTTCCACCCAAGAGTTGTGTTCCAACTGTAACCCCCTCCAAGCCGTTGGGTTTTTATTCTGCTTGTTTCTTCGCACGAGGGAGAGAGAGCACTGTTGCTTTACCGGATGCATTTATTTTGCATTGCATTGCGGCATTACAAACCCACACTCTGTGATACAACGCAGGCGGCCGTAAATCTGTTGGGCGAGCACAGAACTGCTCTTCTCCAGCCCCCCTGGGTTGTGGTTTGTCTGTAAGGCAGCTGAACAACTTGCAGACATTTTGAGGACGCTAATGGTTATAGAGCTCAGACACCCATTTGAGGACCATAATAAGAGAGTACAGCACAGACATAATCGCATCTATCGTCCCACATTTCCACATCCATCTTTCACATCTATCGTCAAGTCTTCCCCCTGTCTGTCTTCCTAATGTGTCCCTCCTGCTGCTTCTCTCAGGAAGCAGCTGCGATAGAATGGCCTCTCAAATAGATTGCAAAAGCCCCTGTTTCTCCTCCTGTTATCTAACCAGTGCAGTCTGTCAAACAATTTTGTCTAAATTATCTCTCCCCGTCTCCTCCCCTTGGCCACCATCTTCTGCAGAACTCTAAGGTACACATCCTGGACACCGAGGGCTTTGAGACCACGTTCGGGCCCAAGGCGCAGCGTAAACGACCCAACCTGATGGTGGGAGACATGAAGGACCTGGCAGAACAGGCTGAGGTCTCGGTACAGACCTACAGCACTGAGAAGGACCGCGACTTGGTCACAGAGGACGATGGGGTCAGGTGAGTGCAGTAGCGCGTGTTAATTTTGTCACTGGCTACTGTCACTGATGTCACTTTGACTGACAATGCCTTCCAAACGTACTGGGCTTTTTCAGGTATACCAATAACTACTATGCGTTTTCTATTTACTACTACCCCAATTCCATGATTGATACTCCATTTTCTTTGTTTTGATAATATAGCCTAGCTTTAGACTGTATGTTGGACCACGTGCAGTTCCAGTCTGTGGTTATTGTTTGGGTGTGGCACCTGTTGCACTGTATGTTATCTACACACAGAGAGGAGGCTTGTGAAGAGATCTTCAAGAAGGGCCAGTCGAAGAGGCTTTTGGGGAGAACTCTACAAGGTACAGCATCTTTCTATCTGATCTAGGAATGTTTATTTTAGTTTATTTTAGTTTACCTTGATATTTCCTAATAGAAACTGCGTACGGTGCAGGTATCAGGGATGCAAACTTGCCACTATGTTTCTCATATCGAAATGAATTACAGAATGCATCCCTACGCTTCCTACAAATAGAATATCAAAGGTCAGAACGTGATGTCCGATATGTCATAGCAGAATGCGTCATCCAATAATATCACGTGTGACGGCTGTGAGCAGCTCTCCGCATCCCTAACAAGCCATTAGTCTACACAGCTGCTTTTCTCTCTCCTTTCTTTCTGTGCACCTCTATCAGTTTTAAAATGTTATTTAGTTGTGATGGCGAGCTGGGGTGTGCAGGCAGTGCTGGGGTGTGCAGGCAGTGATGGGGTTGGATACGTGAGCAAGCAGGCCAGTCTGACTAGGCTTTGCAGACATGCAGCCTCAGTCACTGCCATAGAGGAAAAATGGACCACAGTGACAGTCATGCTTACGCTTTTACTTCACTGAAAAAAATGTTTCTGAAATATACTGATTCGAGATGAGTTTAGCTCAGCTACGAACTCTCTCACTCCTGGTTATGCCCAAACCCTGACTCTGCCTTCCTCTCTCAATATCACTCCTTAACCCACAGGTGATAGACTCGTCAGATGTCATCATACAGGTGCTGGATGCCCGCGACCCCATGCGTACGCGCTCGCAGAGCATCGAGACCTACATGAGGAAGGAGAAGCCGTGGAAGCATCTGATCTTCGTGCTCAACAAGTGTGACCTTATCCCTACCTGGGTCACGGTAAGAGATCCCTTTACTCTATCCTGAGACAAATGCACGTGTAGGGGGGTAATAATTATCGTGTATGCGTATTACACTGACAAAAATAACAATGCAACACGTAAAGTGTTGGTCCCATGTTTCATTGAGCTGAAATAAAAGATTCCAGAAATGTTCCATATGCTCAACTATTGTGCACAAATGTGTTTACATTCCTGTTAGTGAGCATTTCTCCTTTGCCAAAATAATCCATCCACCTGACAGGTGTGGCATATCAAGATGCTGATTAAACGGCATGATCATTACACAGTGCACCTTGTGCTGGGGACAATAAAAAGCCAGTAAAGAACAAGAAGGCCTGCACACTTTTAAAGGCCAATCTTAAATGTGCGGTTTTGTCACAACACAATGCCATACATCTCAAATTTTGAGGGAGTGTGCAATTGGCATGCTGACTGCAGGAATGTCCACCAGAGCTGTTACCAGATAATTTCATGTTAATTTATCTACCATAACCGACTTCAGTGGGCAAATGCTCAGCTTCGATGGCCACTGGCATGCTGGAGAGGTGTGCTCTTCAGCGATGAGTCCCCGTTTCAACAGTACGAGGCGTGTATGGTGTCGTGTTTGGGCGAGCAGTTTGCTGATGTCAACATTGTGAACATGGTGGCGATGGGGTTGTGGTATGGGCAGGCATAAGCTACGGACAACTAGGTTTGCACATTTTGGGGAATATTCAGAGGTGGAAACTTTCTGTGGGAATTAACGGAAATATATGGGAATTAATATTAATACCATTTAAATGTAGATGTTTTTTGCATTGGATATATTTACCATATCATATTGGAGACATAATTGCAAATGATTAAATCCTTCCAATAGAAATAAAAAAAAATATTTAGAATACAAATTGAACTTTAATTAAATGAGTTGACTCTTAACATGGGATGATTTCACTGAACAACAAAATAAAGAATATTGAATGATCGCTCTGAGATAGCTGATGTTGGTAGGATTTTTAGGATTATGGGGGCAACGGGAAAAGAGCCTCAGATCCACAAAGTCCCTTCCACCAGGTGGCCGATGAGATATGTTGGGACGACTGCCATATTGCATCTCCATCCCAAAGCCCTTGCTTGGAAGTATACTTTGCCAGACTGCCAAGGACCTTGCCGTCATCCAGGCCGAGGTGGCGAGACACAGTAGTGATGACACTGTAGGCCTTGTTGATCACTGTACCAGACAGGATGCTCTTGCCAGGATGCTTGGGGTCCAACATGTACACTGCAACGTGTATGGGCTTCAGGCAGAAGTCTTCACGCTTTTTGATGCATTACTTTGCCTCCCTCAAGCCGTGCAGTGGCTACTGCTATAGGTTTCAGGCTGCTTACCACTCTCTTCCAAAATATATCATCCAGGAGGATCCTCTTGATGGGGCTGTCCATATCGGCAGACTGTGATATGGCCATTTCTTGGAGAGACCCCTCCAGGAGAATGTCAAACATGATGACAACACCACCCCAACAGGTGTTGCTGGGCAGCTTCAATGTGGTGCTCTTATTATTCTCACTTTGCTTGGTGAGGTAGATATTCTGCTATAACTTGATGACCCTTCACATACCTAACCATTTCCTTGGCTTTCTTGTAGAGTGTATCCATTGTTTTCAGTGCCACAATGTCCTTGAGGAGCAGATTCAATGCATGAGCAGCACAGCCAATGGGTGTGATGTGACTCCACTCCACTTTAGACCAAGTATCCTTCATGTTCGCAGCATTGTCTGTCACCAGTGCAAATACCTTCAGCTCATTTGCCTTCAGCTCATCTGCAATGTTGAGACTGGTGTGTCGGTTGTCCCTTGTCTGTGCTCTTGTAGCATACTGGTTGAGGGGTGGAGATTATGTAGTTTATTATTCCTTGCCCACGAACATTCGACCACCTATAAGAGATGATTGCAATACAGTCTGCTTTTGCTATGATTTGCTTGACCTTCACTTGAACTCTGTTGAACTCTGCATCCAGCAAATTAGTAGATAAAGCATGTCTGGTCGGAGGGGCGTATGTTGGGCAAAGAACATTTAGAAATCTCTTCCAATACACATTGCCTGTGAGCATCAGAGGTAAACCAGTCATCATTTTCACCTCAAATAGAAGTAGAGGGACTTTTTGTCAGAGGTTGCTTGTTGTGATCACTGAGGGAGCATTATGCACTTGGCCAGATTATTCTGCATTTTTGTTGCATTCTTCACATATGATTTGACACAGTATTTGCAAATGTACACAGCTCTTCCTGCTACGTTAGTTGCAGTGAAATGTCTCCACACATCAGATAGTGCCTGTGGCATTGTCCTGTAAAGATTAGAAAAAAATGAGTAAAAAAAACTCAAATACAATACCATGTACAGATAAATAGTTAAGCAGTCAGATTAAACAACTCCTTTTGTAAGATCAATGTTTTAAAATGAAAAGGAAACAGGTGAATTAACACTTCTCAGTTAGCAGGCTCAAAGCAAGCTAAAAACCCACATGGTAGAAAAAACTACTACTAACTACTATTTTTGTTCTATGGAGGGGTGATGCAAAACAGCTCCAGGCATTCCATGCTTTTCTTAACTCCTGTTTTGAACATTTGAGATTTACTATGCAAACTGATTTGACGTGTATCAGATTTCTTGATCTTCTGATCTTGTGTGAAAATAATGTTCTATACACGGATCTTTACAGGAAACCTACTGATCGTAGCAGTTTGAGGGCTGACAGTTGTCACCCACTTCCCTTGAAAAATAGTTTGCCCTACAGCCAATTCTGTTGAATCAAAAGAATTTGCAAAAAACAATCAGATTTCGACAGAAATATGCCTGAAACTAGAGGTTGACCGATTATGATTTTTCAATACTGATTATTGGAGGACCAAAAAAGCCGATACCGATTAATCGGACAATTATGTTTTTACTCTTTTGAAATAATGACAATAACAATAATACTGAATGAACACTTATTTTAACTTAATATAATACATCAAAATCTATTTAGCCTCAAATAAATAATGAAACATGTTCAATTTGGTTTAAATAATGCAAAAACAAAGTGTTGGAGGAGAAAGTAAAAGTGCAATATGTGCTATGTAAGAACATGTAAGATGTATGTATGTATGTAAGAACAAGAACATGAGAACATATGAAAGCTGGTGGTTCCTTTTTAACATGAGTCTTCAATATTCCCAGGTAAGAAGTTGAAGGTTGTAGTTATTATAGGAATTATAGGTCTATTTCCCTCGACACCATTTGAATTTCATCAACCTTTGACTATTAGATGTTCTTATAGGCACTTTAGTATTGCCAGTGAAACAGAATAGCTTCCGTCCCTCTCCTCGCTCCTCCCTGGGCTCGAACCAGCAACACAACGACAACAGCCACCATCGAAGCAGCGTTACCCATGCAGAGCAAGGGGAACAACTACTAGAAGGCGCAGAGCGAGTGTCGTTTGAAACGCTATTAGTGCGCGCTAACTAGCTAGCCATTTCACTTCGGTTACACCAGCCTCATCTCGGGAGTTGATAGGCTTGATGTCATAAACAGCACAATCCTTGACGCACACCGAAGAGCTGCTGGCAAAACGCACGAAAGTGCTGTTTGAATGAATGTTTACGCGCCTGCTTCTGCCTACCACCGCTCAGTCAGATACTTAGATGCTTGTATGCTCAGTCAGATTATATGCAACGCAGGACACGCTAGATAATATCTAGTAATATCATCAACCATGTGAAGTTAACTAGTGATTATGATTGTTTTTTATAAGATAAGTTTAATGCTAGCTAGCAACTTACCTTGGCTTACTGCATTCGCGTAACAGGCTGTCTCCTTGTGGAGTGCAACGAGAGAGAGGCAGGTCGTTATTACGTTGGACAGGTTAACTGTAAGGTTGCAAGATTGGATCCCCCGAGCTGACTAGGTGAAAATCTGTTGTTCTGCCACTGAAAGAGGCAGTTAACCCACCGTTCCTAGGCCACCGTTCCCACCGTTCCTAAAATAAGAATGTGTTCTTAACTGACTTGCCTAGTTACATAAAGGTATAAAAAAAGCGCCCAGAAATACCGATTTCCGATTGTTATGAAAGCTTGAAATCGGCCCTAATTAATCGGCCATTCCGATTAATCGGTCGACCTCTAGCTGAGACGCAAAGAAAGTTCAAGGAGAGGGGGTACAAAAATGATCAGATTAATATTGCCATTGAGAAAATTCAAAACAAAACATGACCTTTTTCAAGGTCCGTCCCTCAAAAAGAAGCATTCTTGCGTTCTAACTACTCGCCATTCAAAGCGCTCTGAACAAATTAAGGGAATCGTTCACAAACATTGGCACATTCTAGAATCCGATGATAGTCTCGGTAATGTGTTTTCGGACCTTCCCTTGGTCGTATTCTCGCCGGGCAGAAACCAATTGTTACACTCTGATTTACCACCCCAAGATATTCCTGAACAACGTCCATTTGCGCCCCTACTGGATGGAAATTACAAGTGTAATGGCTGTGCTCAATGCAATGGCACTTATAAATGTAGATCCTTCAAACACCCACAAACAGGGAAATCGATCCCAATCAAAGGTGTTATTACGTGCTCCACTAAGGCAGTTATTTATCTTATAACTTGTCCTTGTGGTAAAAATTGTGGGTTAAACAAAACGTGAATTAAAAGGACGTATCTCAGAGCATCGTAGCACCATTAGGTGTAAAAACTTTACTTACCCAGTTGCGGCCCACTTTTTGGAGGCAGGCCACTCGATATCGTCTCTTTTATATTGGCATCAAACATGTCACCCTCCCTAGGAGAGGGGGTGACCTTGATAATTTATTGTTAAAACGAGAGGCTGCCTGGATCTTTAACTTAAAGACCCTTGCTCCCTTCGGTCTCAACGTAGACTTTGATCTGAAGCCGTTATTGTGACTTTGCCATTGTAATTGTTTTATAAGCTTGTGTATTCGAAAATGAATCTATGATTGTATGCTCTCCATTTGTTTTTTTGTATGCTGTTCTTTGTATGCCATTTTAATATTTGAGAATTAACCAATGATATTAGGCCACTCTTGGCCATGATTACAGACACCTGTGTCTTTTGACACTATATAAACGAGTCATCCCGCAGTGTTTATGACTATACCCTGATGAAGACAGCTTGGCTGTCGAAACGTTGGTAATTACATTTTTGCATCTGAGCTCCTAGAGTGTGCGGCTCTCCTTTATTTTCAAGTTCTACTCTGCTAGCCAGCACCTCGCCTAAATACGTGTGCGTTTCTTTTTCTTCTAGAAAAAACTAACTAGCAGAAATTGTAAACAAGTTAGAAATTAAACACACCTTGCTGTATGTAGGTTACTATTTACTACTTAGCACCCAGTATTGTAATTAAAACTTACCAGAAAGCATATCGTCCTTGGCTCAGACAGTGTAGTAGTGTGGGCTCAATAGCATCTCATTAGTGTGCAAGATCTTGAGAATCAGCTGTATATGTGATGGAAGAGTGCACTGCACCTATGATGGAAGAATTCACTATGCATGCAGAGGGTTGCAATTCCATTGAATTGGGGATAGTTTAACCAAAATATACCACAAGACCTATAATTTTATTTATTTCACCTTTATTTAACCAGGTAGGCTAGTTGAGAACAAGTTCTCATTTGCAACTGCAACCTGGCCAAGATAAAGCATAGCAGTGTGAACAGACAACACAGAGTTACACAATTGCCTTGTGTATCCCACAAAAAAATGTTCACTGTTATAAGATAACTTTTTTGTTGTTGATGAATTTAAGCAAAATTCCCCAACTTAACTTCCCATGGAAAAAATTCCAGACATTTCCCGGAAAGTTTTTGACCCTTTCCAACCCTACGAACAACGAACACAATTGCATTTTATTGATGGCAATTTGAATGCGCAGAGATACCTTGGCAAGATATTGAGGTCCATTGTCGTGAAATTCATCCGCCGCCATCAAATCGTGTTTCAGCATGATAATGCATGGCCTCATGTCGCAAAGATCTGTACACAATTCTTGGAAGCTGAAAATGTTCCAGTTCTTCCATGGCCTGCATACTCACCAGACATGTCACCCATTGAGTATGCTCTGGATTGACATTTACGACAGCGTCTTCCAATTCCCGCCAATATCCAACAACTTCTCACAGCCATTGAAGAGGAGTGGGACAACATTCCACAGGCCACAATCAATAGCCTGATCAACTCTATGATAAGGAGATGTCGCGCTGCATGAGGCAAATGGTGGTTTTCTGATCTACACCCCTACCTTTTTTTAAGGTATATGTGACCAACAGATGCATATCTGTATTCCCGAGTCATGGGAAATCAATAGACTAGGTCCTAATGAAGTTATTTCAATTGGCTGATTTCCTTTTAGGAACTGTAACTCAGTAAAGTCTGAAATTGTTTCATTTATATTTTTGTTTTGTGTACCTCCCGTGCATCTCATAGCAAGACGACGCAATTAGCCTATTCAAATATGGCTCTTACTCCAAAAGATAAATGGCTATATGCAAGAGACTACAGTTGAGTTACAGTAAAAGGCAATCAAGAAATGTCTGAGAATGGAATTCTAAATAGAAGTGTATTTAATTACTTTGTAAAATGAGGCATAAAGCTTCAGTTACAAGCATTAGTCCAAGTATATAGATCTTAACTTTCAAGACAAAGCATGAACAAAGATGCCCATTAGGCCAGAGATCTAAAGCCTAGGAAATGAGAATTGATCATACAACCTTCCTCCATGGACTGGATACAGGATAAGAGAGAGAACAGACCTTGATTTCATTGATACCATCTGAGGTGTAACCTTTTCAACCTAAAAACAACTACCATTGACCAATCAAACAATACCAGGTTAATAGTAACCCATGTCTTTGCCATCTCCCTCTAAGGACCGTGGCTTTAAGGCAAACTGCTCCATCTCCTTAAAGTTAGATGGATTCTGCTGGTGTACAGCAATCTTTAAGTCATACCACAAATGCTCAATTGGATTGAGGTCTGAGCTTTGACTAGGCCATTCCAAGACATTTAAATGTTTCCCCTTAAACCACTTGAGTGTTGCTTTAGCAGTATGCTTAGGGTCATTGTCCTGCTGGAAGGTGAACCTCCGTCCCAGTCGCAAATCTCTGGAAGACTGAAACAGGTTTCCCTCAAGAATTTCCTTGTATTTAGTGTCATCCATCATTCCTTCAATTCTGACCAGTTTCCCAGTCCCTGCTGATGCAAAAACATCCCCACAGCATGATCCTGCCACCACCATGCTTCACCGTGGGAATGGTATTCTCGGGGGGATGAGAGGAGTTGGGTTTGCGCCAGACAGTGTTTTCCTTGATGGCCAAAAAGCTCAATTTTAGTCTCATCTGACCAGAGTACCTTCTTTCATATGTTTGGGGAGTCTCCTGCATGCCTTTTGGCAAACACCAAACGTGTTTGCTTATTTTTTTCTTTAAGCAATGGCTTTTTTCTGGCCACTCTTTCTTAAAGCCCAGCTCTGTGGAGTGTACGGCTTAAACTGGTCCTATGGACAGATACTTCAATCTCCGCTGTGGAGCTTTGCAGCTCCTTCAGGGTTGTCCTTTGTCTTTGTTGCCCCTCTGATTAATGCCCTCCTTGCCTGGTCTGTGAGTTTTGGTGGGCGGCCCTCTCTTGGCAAGTATGTTGTGGTGCCATATTCTTTCAATTGTTTTAATAATGCATTTAATGGTGCTCCGTGGGATGTTCAAAGTTTTGGATATTTTTTTATAACTCGACCCTGATCTGTACTTCTCCACAACTTTGTCCCTGACCTGTTTGGAGAGCTCCTTGGTCTTCATGGTGCCGCTTGTTAGTGGTGTTGCAGACTCTGGGGCCTTTCAGAACAGGTGTGTGTTAATATACTGAGATCATGTGACACTTAGATTGCACACAGGTGGGCTTTATTTAACTAATTATGTGACTTCTGAGGATAATTGGTTACACCAGATCTTATTTAGGAGCTTCATAGCAAAGGGGGTGAATGCATATGCACGTACCACTTTTCATATTTTTTTTTTTTTTTTAACCGGTAATAATACTTTTTGCTTCACCAGTTTGGCCTATTTTGTGTATGTCCATTACATGAAATCAAAAAAAGCCAAGGGGGTTGAATACTTTTGCAAGGCACTGTATGTTTTAGGCTAGTCTAATCAGCAATAATGGCACACAAGCAAAAAGCGGTGTCAGAAATCTTTAAAGGGGTGGCAGGTAGCCTAGTGGTTAGAGCGTTGGACTAGTAACCGAAAGGTTGCAAGATCGAATCCCCGAGCTGACAAGGTAAAAATCGGTTGTTCTGCCCCTGAACAAGGCAGTTAACCCACTGTTTCTAGGCCGTCATTGAAAATAAGAATTTGTTCTTAACTGACTTGCCTAGTTAAATAAAGGTTTTTTTAAAAATCAAGTATTTGTCACATTGTTCAGTGATAGCAGTAATGTGTCTGATCATAATACATTAAGAAATGTATTTTCTATTTTGGTAAAATAGTGCTATTCTATAATTTATGTATTCAAATAGCTAAAGGTTTCTTAACTGAACATAGAAGAAGTGTCAAACTTATGGCTGAACAAAGATTGACATTTCAGAGTAATGAAGTTCTATCTGCAGTTGCAGACGGTAAATAATCTTCTAATGTCGCAGAATTTTGATACTCTGTACTTTAGGTACCTTTTTATGGTGAGGACCTTTTTAATGGTTTTTAAAAAATCTTATTCACTACAAAACGGTTCTGATATCTAGTATGTGAAATCTGATGCTCAATATCTCAGAACTATGCTTAGTTCAGAAATAACTTTTTTATAGTCCTACAGACACATGATTTTGTGACCATCTATTGAGGCTACCAGACAGCCCTTTTCATTATTTTGATTATGTAATAATTAATTTAGCAACAAATTCCTAATGCAAGGTTTGTAACTCTTATCAATTCCAAGCAATTTTGACATACCGTAATACCAGCTATGCTAGTAATTGTTGCTTGATGCTCCGCCCCCACCCGACCTGTGTTGATTGACAGCTTGCTGGTCCAATCAGAGGGCCGAGTGTGCGTTTCACTAGCCAATCAGTTTTATTTCAAGTGCGATGCTGCATGGTGAGTAGTGACAACCTGCCCAGATCATTTCTAAGTCGAGTCCAGAGTCTTAGGGCTCCCAAGTCTCAAGTTTTAGTTTCTATCAAGTCGCGTCTCAAGTCATCATTGTGATTTGGGTCCGTCTCGAGTCCAAGTCATGTGACTCGAGTCCACACCTCTGGCCAAGCCGACACATGTACCCCGTTCACACTATATTGCCGACCCAAACTGTACTGCGCTGTCTGTTTCTTTTCACATTGTCTTTTTCAACACGGTTGCAGCAACTATGGCGGATGGAAAATAAACCAGCTCAGTTTGGTTTGGCTCAGTAGTGTTTGATCAAAAGACTAATATATGATCAAGACTGGCAATGCCTTCCATGTCAATTGTTTTCTGGAGTGAGTTGATGTTCTCAGGAGTTTTATGGAAGTAGTTATCCACAACTTTTATTTTTTCTTTCCAATCCCGTATCATGCTTGCTCTACTTTGACGAAGGATAGCTTGTGGCCTCATATAACGTGTGTGTGGATTCGGGGGTCACCAAAGCAGGAAGGATGGTGTCCGCGCCAACTGTTTTCATGATGTGCTTCAGGATTTTGCTGTCGTGCCAGTGGAATACACTAGAGATGCACTGTTCAGCACACATTATGAAGGAATGTCAGCCTTACATTGAAATGACACATGGTTTGTGCCTTGTATTAAATGGGTTATTCTCCAGTGCTAATCTTGTGTAACCGCACCTCATTCCCGCTCAAAAGTATATTGTTTACTCCATCAGCATCGGAGAAGATGCTGCCCGACCCCTAGAGTAAATTATACATTTCTAGACATAAATTGTTCAATGGCCAACTGAATTGTGCATACTTGCAGGATATTTGATGTTTGATATTCGCCTGCTTTGTAGACTACTATCGACATACTTTCCTTTCATACTGACACACGTGCTGTGCAAACTAACATTTCACATAGAGTAAATGTATGTCCATGTCTGTCTAACTTAGGTCTGTCTGTTTTGTTGTCTTCGAACCAGAAACGCTGGGTAGCCGTGCTCTCCGCCGAGTACCCCACCCTGGCCTTCCATGCCAGCCTCACCAACTCGTTCGGCAAGGGCTCCCTCATCCAACTCCTCAGGCAGTTTGGCAAGGTAGGCGCACCACCCACACACACACACACACACACGAGTTCCCCACTCCACATGGACCGAACTACACTCCCCATTTGGTCAAAAGTAGGTCCCTAAGGAGCAGAAGTTGGTACAAATGGCCAGCTTTTGTCATGGCAACCGACTCTAACCACCCTTATGAGCATACGGCTCCGCACGGGGTCCTCACATCTGCTGCCGAGCTATTTTTGGGACGCACGGGCCATAAAACAGGGCCTTGAATGCTCAGAGGAGACTAATATTTATACCTACCTCTTGGTTTTGACAGATTTTTGATCCATGGTGTAGACTTATCTGCTTCCAGTAGCTATTTTTTGCTGGTGAAAACAAGCTTTTTTAGATTACATGGTCACATGTTTTATTGGTTTTGGCCTACATCAAAGTGTGGTCTGGAGTTGTTGCTGTCCGAAATTGAAGACAGGTTAAGTATAGACTGGTTTTCAGGAAACTGCTATTTTAACTTGTTTTGCCTCTTCAGCTCCACACAGACAAGAAGCAGATCAGCGTTGGGTTCATCGGCTACCCCAACGTGGGAAAGAACTCTGTCATCAACACTCTACGCTCCAAGAAGGTCTGCAACGTGGCACCCCTCGCCGGTGAGACCAAGGTATGGTATCGTTCCCCTCAAATATTTTTTTTTAAATAAAAATACTTGAACATAAGCCCATATTGATACCTGGGGTGTCATGATGAGCTATGTACATACGTCCATGTAATCTCAATAATGGCCAATGCAGGGGGGGGTGGGGGGACGACAATCTCACGCAATTCCCTTGATTGCTAAGACAGCACAGAATAGAATGTTGCAGGCTACATTTTGTGTATCAGTGTGCTACTCATATCCTAAGTAACTTCCCAACGATGCGCTGAAGTATATGTATTTAAACCCTCCGCATCGATTATACACGTCTGATACCTGGCAGAGACGTGGCCAAAAAGCAAGAAACAATAACCCTCATCCTTCATTTCCTCTCGCTGGACCTGTTCATCCTGTTTGGAACCAAACGGTGGATCTGGATGTCTGGAAACCCCACTGAGGATGATACTATCGGAGTTGGCCGTCTGTTGCCAGAGCTGTGAGCGTGCAAACGAGATCCAAGTTTGGTTTTTTCCCTCCTCTTTGGGATCTATCAGATCGGCGCGTAACCAGCGAGAGTTTATCGCCCAATGCAAGGTGGCTCTCGCCAGAGGCTGCTAGCGTCTGTCTGCCTGTCTTTGGCCAAACAAGGTTGTTCAGCATTAGGCTGGCCCTCCTGTCTCTAACTCTCTCACGCCCAGTTGTTTGAATGGATGTGCAATGCGTTTGTTTGTGTTTAAAAAAAAAAAACAAGCTTGTTAAATGTTTCCTTCCTTTGTCCAAATGGGGATATGAGTATTGGTTTTCAGGCAGAAGAGAAAAGCAATGTGATTCTCAGTACAGTAGCCAGCTCCTCTCAAAAGCAGGAGACCTTCTTACCAGGGGTTGGAACTGAAATCATTTTCCAGTTTCGTCCATTATTTTGTGTTCCTTTTGAAACCTCTGATATCGATACTTTTAAAAATGTACCTCAACGTTAAATTACTTCACCAATGGGTAGAGCCACTTGCTATGGAGAGGGCAAGCTATGTAAATGCATTGGACATACAATTGTACACTGCGTGCACAATTATTAGGCATTGTATTCCTCAGGATTCATTTTATTGTTGATCAAACAATGGTTTCAGTCAATCAACTGTTATTTACCTGAGTGTTTAACAAAGGAAAAGTGAGTTTTGTCTTTCTCGGGGGAATATGTGTGCACAATTATTAGGCAACTATATTACAAAAATAATTTTTCCCAACTCACTTGTTTATACTACATTTTTAGAGTAAGTGTAACAGATAAGTAACACAAAATGACAATTAAATAAAAATGTTGGCCTTCAAAAAATATTAAATAACTGCTATGAGCCTTCCATCCATGAGTCTGTCTGTTCACAATCAACTTTTGCTGAAGCAGCAACCACAGCCTCCCAAATGCTGTTCAAAGAGGTGCATTGTCTTCCCTCAGGTTTGAGAAGGGCCCAGAAGTTCTCAATAAGATTTAAGTCAGGTGAGGAAGGGGGCCAGGTTATTATTTGGGCATCTTTGAGGCCCTTGCTGGCTAGCCAAGCAGTGGAGTCCTTGTGATGCATGTGATGGAGCATTGTTCTACATGAAGATCATGGCCTTCTTGAATGCTGAGGACTTCTTCCTGTACCACTGCTTGAAGAAAGAATCTTCCAGAAACTGGCAGTAGGTTTGGGAGTTGAGTTTCAGTCCATGAAAAGGTCCAACTACCTCATCCTTAATGATAGCAGCCCATACCAGTACCCCTCCTCCACCTTGCTGGCGCCTGACTCAAAGTGGTGCCCTATGTCCATTACTGATCCAGCCACGGGCCCATCCATCTGGTCCATCAAGAGTCACTCTCATTTCATCTGTCCATAAAACCTTTGGGCAAAAAAAATAAAATACCATAAGACAGATTTTTCAATCTTGACGCTTCAACTTGTGGTGGTGGTTTTTCAGCCTTCTTGACCTTGGCCATGTGTCTGAGCACTTGACACCTTGTACTTCTGGACACTCCAGGTAGGTAGCAGCTCTGGAATATGGTGGCACTGGAGGATAATGGGTTCCTGGTAGCTTGATGTTTAATTCTTCTCAGTTCTGGAATATGGTGGCACTGGAGGATAATGGGTTCCTGGTAGCTTGACGTTTAATTATTCTCAAGTCTTTTGCAGTTCATTTGCGTCTTTTCTTCTCCATGCGTTTTGACTATTCGCAAAAAAAAACGTTTGATTGTCCGGTGGTCACCCCTCAATAGTTTAGCTATTTCAAGAGCGTTGCATCCGTCTGAAAGGAATTTTAAAATGTTTGACTTTTCATTGTCAGTTAAATCTCTTTTTTGGCCCATTTTTACCTGAAGCTGCCTAATAATTATGCACACCTTGATATGTGTTATTCACTTTCGCCACACCCTCCCTCATTACACAAATACATATCACCTGAAAATGATTTTAAATCCAATAAGCATTCAAGTTTATATGGTTTGGAGTTGGAAAATGTGCATAGAAATAATGCTAAGATCAGACTGCTCACTTGCCTAATAATTGTGCACGTAGTGTAGGGTCTGAAATGTTGTGGGTGACGAGAGCACTGGGCATCTTGTTCTTATGACATGCATTATCTGAATTAGGCCTACAGAATTATACCTACTTTAATGTCTTTGAATTTGAGATTTGGCTTAACTAAAGTTTGACCAGAGTCAGCCCTTAGTCATGACACTGTTTCCAGTACATTACACATAATGCCACCTGGATTTTGAAAGCTAGACCAGAGCTAGCTAACAAGCTTGTGTGCAGAGTGGCACCAATTTTTTTTAAATTAAAAACAGGTCTTACCATTTTGTAGTTTTCTAAATTCAATGTGAAAAGTGATAACTATAGTATCCTTAACTTCTCAGAACCACCCAACCCGGATCCGGTATAATTGTCATCAGCAACTCTGAATACTGTAATTTACGGACTATAAGCTGATACTTTTTTCCCACGCTTTGAACCTCGTGGTTTATACAATGACGCGGCTAATTTATGGATTTTTCCCGCTTTCACAAGATTCATGCCGCCAAAAAACTGAGCACCGTCACATAATGTGACGTAAATCGAGCGCGCTCAAACTTCCCATCATTCTGATTACGGTAGTAATTTTGTCACCCTCATCATGGCAAAGACACTGAGAAATGCATATGATGCAGCTTTCAAGTTGAAGGCGATCGATCTGGCTGTTGGAAAAGGAAATAGAGCTGCTGCACGGGAGCTTGGCCTTAATGAGTCGATGATAAGACTTTGGAAACAGCAGCGTGAGGAACTGACTCAGTGCAAAAATACAACAAAAGCTTTCAGAGGGAAGAAAAGCAGATGGCCCAAAGTATTTGCAGCCACTCGACATCAGTGTAAATTGTGCATTTAAGGTGGCGCTCCTTGTTCAGTGGGAGGCTTGGATGACAAGTGGGGAGAAATCCTTCACTAAAACGGGCTGCATGCGAAGAGCAACTTATGGTCAAGTCTGCCAGTGGGTCCTGACAGCGTGGAGCATTGTCAAAAAATCCACTATCATCAACAGGTTTCGAAAGGCTGGACTGCTGCGTGTTGAAGGGGCAGCATGAGCTCAGCGGGGTATTTGCCTCCGGATGAAAGTGACGAGAGCGACAATGAAAATGATCTAACATCGGATGAAGCAATTCTGAGGCTATTCAACTCCGACACCGAAGGAGATGACTTCAGTGGTTTCAGTGCACAGGAGGAGGAAGATAGTGACCAAGTTCATTTGTTTCAATGTACCGGTAGGCACCTGCGGCTTATAAACATGTACGGCTTATTTATGTACAAAATATATATATTTTTTTATAATTCAGTGGGTGCGGTTTATATTCAGGTGCGCTTAATAGTCCAGCAATTACGGTAGTATAGTGCCACGGTCAAATAATATTACTAGAAAATATTAATATTCATGAAATCACAAGTGTAATATTGCAAAACACAGTTTAGCCTTTTGTTAATCTACCTGTTGTCTCAGATTTTGAAATTATGCTTTACAGCGAAAGCAATACAAGCATTTGTGTAAGTTTATCGATAGCATAACATAACATTATGTACACTAGGCATCAAGTAGCTCGGTCACGAAAATCAGAAAAGCAATCAAATTAATCGTTTACTTTTGATCTTCAGATGTTTTCACTCACGAGACTCCCAGTTAGACAACAAATGTTCCTTTTGTTCCATAAAGATATTTTTTATATCCAAATACCTCCGTTAGTTTGGTGCGTTATGCCCAGGAATCCACTGGAAAGAGCGGTCACGACAACGCAGACAAAAATTCCAAATGATATCCATAATGTCAACAGAAACATTTCAAAAGTTTTTTTTTTATAATCAATCCTCAGGGTGTTTTTCAAATATCTATTCAATAATATATCAACCGGGACAGTTGGCTTTTCACTAGGACCGGGAGTAACAATGGCCGCCTTTCTCTTTTGCGCACAACTCACTCTGAGAGCCCCCAACTATCCACTTACGCAATGTGGTCGTTCACGCTCATTCTTTAAAATAAAAGCCTGAAACTATGTCTAAAGGCTGTTGACACCTTAGGGAAGCCATAGAAAACGGAATCTGGTTGATATCCCTTTAAATGGGAAATAGGAATGCATAAGAACAGAAGGGTTTCAAAATAAGAGGCACTTCCTGATTGGATTTTCCTCAGGGTTTCGCCTGCAATATCAGTTCTGTTATACTCGCATACAATATTTTGACAGTTTTGGAAACTTTAGAGTTTTCTATCCTAATCTGTCAATTATATGCATATTCTAGCATCTGGTCCTGAGAAATAGGCCGTTTACTTTGGGAACGTTATTTTTCCAAACATAAAATAGTGCCCCCTAGCTTCAAGAGGTTATTAACTGTTTTATCAATGCTAATCTAGTTAATTTCAACTGATATTCATAAGATCTGAGATTCTATCCACGTCCTCATTATTTCCCTGTTGCATAGAGATTTATAGAGCTAGTAATGTTTTATCTGTTCCATTTATAGCGTCTGTAAGCACACGGGCAGAGCCATTGAGACCGATACAACATTGCTATCTCTAAATCTCTATGCAACAACTGGTCAGAGAATGAGGCAGTGGATAGAATCTAGTTTTGTTTGATTGATGATCATTGAAATTAACAAATGTATAAAATATTGATTACTATGTATAGATTTGTAAGACTATAAATGACCAACCACCCAGTTTTGGTGTAGTTAGATTTATTCCCCTGCTTTTGAGAGGAGCTGGCTACTGTACCGGAAGATTTCCAGCAATTGCGCTAAGCTAACTTCAATCTCCAAACTGCACGCAGAGATATATAAAAATGGTAATCATGAGTTCGTCTGACTCTGGGCAAGTAGATAAACAACCTAAATCAGACCTAAATTAGATTCTGATGGACTTCCCCATCTGCCTCGCTGACCCTCAACATGGGGGCCCCTCTGGGTGCGTGCTTAGTCCCCTCCTGTACTCCCAAATCACCCACAACTGCCTAGCCACGCACGACTCCAACACATTAAGTTTGCCGACGACACGACGGTGGTAGACCTGATTAGGGCTGTTACGGTGACCGTGTTACCGGCGGTCATGAGCCTTGAAGGTAGTCAAATTCTTTGTGACCGTTTAGTCATGCTAATTAGGCTTCTCCAAGCTCTGATGTGGCTGATGATCATTAGTAGCCTACCAAACTCGTTAACTGCTAGGTACTCAGCACTCTGTCCTTTTTAATCACTCTGACAATGCAAATGTCATCAAAAATATCATCAAACACTTCATGAGAGCTCATGTTCTGCAACATTTCTATAGGCAATGCAATTGTGTGAGAGAACAGAGTGATGGGATCCTCTTACTTTTAATAGAAGCCATCAGCTTTCTAAAGGCTAGGTCTACTATATTTATATCTCAACTTTCCTAGTATTAAGCACATTGCTTGTCTTTGCAACAGGAGTATAGCCTATCTGGCGGGCATGAAAATGAACCACTGGAAAAGCATCCTCCATTTGATATTTAAGCATAGATAATGGTCCATTGTAAATCAAAATGCATTTCAGATTTTAGTTAGTATATGTAAAGAATATTTAAATCAAGAATAGTTTGAGTTACAATATGTCACTTGTGAATGATGCCCAGTGTAAGGCAAGAAACAATGCATGCCTTTTTTTGCGACCTTTAAATCATACCCAAATCCAACTTTATTTGTCACATGCGCGAAATACAAGTGTAGACCTTACCGTGAAATGCTTCCTTACAAGTCCTTAACTCTTGAACTGCACTGTTGGTTAAGAAAATATTTACCAAATAAAGTAACACAATAACATAACAATAACGAGGCTATATACGGGGGTACCGGTACTGAGTCAGTGTGTGGGGGTACAGGTTAATCGGGGTAATTTGTACATGTAGGAAGGGGTGAAGTGACTATGTATAGATAATAAACAGCGAGTAGCAGCAGTGTACAAAACAAATGGGGGTGGCGGTGTCAATGTAAATAGTCCGTGGCCATTTGATTAGTTGTTCAACAGACTTATGGCTTCGGGGTAGAAGCTGTTAAGGAGCCTTTTGGTCCTAGACTTGGCGTTCCAGTACCGCTTGCCGAGGGGTAGCAGAGAAAACAGTCTATGACTTGGGTGACTGGAGTCTCTGACAATATTTTGGGCTTTCCACTTTACCGCCTACTGGATGGTAGGAAGCTTGGCCCCAGTGATGTACTGGGCCGTACTCACTACCCTCTGTAGTGCCTTACGATCAGATGATGCATCAGGTGATGCAACCAGTGGTGCAACTGTAGAACGAAGTTTCAAGTTTGAGGAAGATAATTTTCACCATAAAAATGCACCTTTTATAAAAAAGCATTAAATGCATAATCGCATTTGCGGTCCCTTTTGATAATGGTATTTTCCCGCTAATGGCAGAATACAATAGTTCAACTTTTGTAATATGGGGGGTAGTAGATTAAGATCTGTTTGGTTTGTTTATGCAGTAGGGTATTAATTTCTGCTACATTATCAAATGAAATGTAATTGTCCCAAACCGGTGAGTTCTTGTGAATAGGTTCTGAGTAGAAAGTCATTAGACCCTGTGACTTAGCTGATCTTGGGCCCGGTCTCTTCTTCCAGGTGTGGCAGTACATCACCCTGATGCGACGCATTTTCTCATCGACTGCCCTGGTGTAGTTTACCCCTCTGAAGACAGCGAGAGCGACATCGTGTTGAAAGGAGTGGTATGTTATTATTTTTCTCCATCAATAATCTATATGGTTGTTTTGTTTGTAGTAAACCATTTTTTATTATTTTATTTGAGCAGGCAGGGTTATGCAGTGAGCTCAATGTATTGGGACAGTGGGAAATAGTTTTTGCTCTGTACTCCAGCAATTTGGATTTGAAATGGTTAAAGTGCAGATGGTCAGCTTTTTTTGTGTGAATTATACCCCCTTTTCTCCCCAATTTCGTGGTATCCAGTCGTTACTATCTTGTCTCATCGCTACAACTCCTGTACGGGTGTGAATAAAGCCATGCGTCCTCCGAAACACAACCCTACCAAGCCGCACTGCTTCTTAACCCAGCGCGCATCCAACCCGGAAGCCAGCCGCACCAATGTGTCTGAGGAAACACTGTGCACCTGGCGACCTGGTTAGCGTGCACTGCACCCGGCCCACCACAGGAGTCGCTGGTGCACGATGAGACAAGGATATCCCTACCGGCCAACCCCTCCCTAACCCGGAAGACGCTAGGCCAATTGTACGTCGTCCCACGGACCCCCCGGTTGCGACAGAGTCTGGCGCGAACCCAGAGTCTCTGGTGGCACAGCTAGCACTGCGATGCAGTGCCCTAGAACTCTACGCCACCCGGGAGGCCCAGATGGTCAGCTTTAATTTTAGGGTATTTTCATCCATGTTGGGTAATCTCTTTCTTTTCGGGTACAAAAAATATTGGGACGAATTCACTTGTGTATTAAGGTCGTCAAAAGTTGAGTATTTGGTCCCATATTCCCAGCATGCAATGATTTCGTCAAGCTTGTGAAGCCAAACTTATTGGATGCATTTTCTGTTTGTTTTAATGGGTTTCAGGTAATTTTGTGCCCAATAGAAATGAAAGGTAAATAATGTTTCATTTTGGAGTCACTTTCATGGTGAATAGAATGTTTCTAAACACTTATATATATTAATGTTGATGGTACCATGATTACAGATAGTCCTGAATGTATAGTGAATAATGATGGGTGAGAAAGTTAGATGAAGAAATATCACCCCCCCCTCCCAAAAATGCTAGCCTCCCATGTTATTGTAATGGTGAGAGGTTAGCATGTCTTGGGGGTATGATATTTGTGCGTCTTAACTTTCTCATTGATAGTTTTTTTTTTATACTTCCATGTCTAAACCTGTATCATTTCTAACCTAACAATTGTATCATTGTATGCTTCACTGCTGTTTCCCAGGTGCAAGTGGAGAAGATCCGTAACCCGGAGGAGCATATCCCGGCAGTGCTAGAGCGGGCCAAACCAGAGTACATCCAGAAGACGTACCGCATCCCCACCTGGCGCTCCCCAGAGGACTTCCTGGAGAAACTGGCGATGCGCATGGGCAAACTCCTTAAGGTCAGGGCTTGTGTCATATTAATTCAAGCACACTGTAGGGAAAACATTTGAACTGAAAACAAAAAGTGTTTCTTATTGGACACGACCGGATAGTCCCTCCCTGTCGCAGTCAGTTGTCTCATTTGGTACTTAATTAACATAACCCTGGAGTGTATCAATGGGGGCTGAAGTCACAGTACATGGTAATTGTCTGTAGGCTGTTGGTCGCCCCAGATCTGTTTGTGCTTCATAGCCAACTCTTATGGTTGTTGTTTGGCATGCTAATGACCATAGGGATTGGCAAGACGGCACAGATCTGAGACCACCAGGCTACATAGCCTGGGCTGCTTGTCTTCATTTCTGACCATCTTTCATCTGTCTGAATTATCTTTAAAACTCTTTGTGGTTAAGGGAATTTGAATGTCACAATATACTTTAGTCCTGAAAGGTGTGTGTTATATTCAGGATTTATCCTTTGTGTATTTGACAAGCTGTAGGTCAGTGGTAAAAAATGATCTTCCCTAAACATACACTCTGTTTTTGTATGGGCCATTTTTTTGATCCGTCTGAAATTCTACACTTGACCCTAAAGTTTACTAAGCTTATTTGGAACCCATCAATACCAAGTGGCACATAAAGTCTATGTAAGGACACTCCATTTATTCCTACTTTATTTTCTTCTCATGTTTCCCTAATGCATGATCTGTTGCAGGGGGGTGAGCCAGACCTTCCCTGTGTCTCCAAAATGGTGCTGAACGACTGGCAGAGAGGACGCATCCCCTTCTTCGTAAAACCCCCTGGCTGTGAGGGAGAGCATGAGGTGAGGGGTGGACGAACAGCTGGAGTAAAACTCTCTCCCTCGCAGACGAAAATAAAGAGACATTCTCAACAGCAATGTTAGCACATATTCTGGTTATAGTCTGCCACCCTCTGGCTAAATGTAAAATATCATCACAGGCCTTGCCAAGATGGGGCAAGAGTGCAAGCATGGTCACATTGACTTTCTTTGCTCAAGTTGTTTTTTACATTTGCTTTATTTGACAAGTAAAAATATATAAAGCTGCTTCCAGCCAGGGACAACGATGCATACATTAAAATGATTGAGGCTAAAACCCAATGTCTTATTTCTGTTGTGGTCCTCTCAGGTGAGCAACAAGATGGCAGGTGGGCAATATTGTCCACTCGATCTGAAATGTACACATGGTCTGCATGCATCCCGATTCTCTACCTTTCTCCTGAAGTGTGTGCTTGCACTCTCCCCATTGGATTGGTGTAAGCATTGGCTGGAGTGAGTTTCCATCATTTTTAAATCTATGTCGAATGAGTGTGCAAGTGCACACTTCAGGAGAATCGGAACCTAGCCATGATTATGAAAGTTGTACTGACTGGTGTGTTGTTTTCAGGGCAAGGATGTACTCCCAGTGGAGGGGGCACCAGAAGCTACAGAGCGTGTACAGGAAGAAGGTGCAACAGAGGAGCAGAGCGAGGTGGTGGCGGCTGCAGTGTCGGCCGAGCAGGAGGCCCAGCAGCAGCAGAAACATGAGCAGGTGCAGAAGATTCTCTCCAACGTCCGGCAGAACTTCGGCAAGATCAATGTGGCGCCCGAGTTCAACGATGAAGACCTGGCACCCGTGCAGACTGACTACCTCGTTTTCTCGGACGTGGAAGAGGAAAATGGAGATGAAGAGAAGGGGGATGGGGAGACAGCAGCGGGAGATGCTGAGTGTGCCGCCACCACCCCAGCCGGTCAGCCTGCCAAGGTGGAGGAAAAAAAAGTTTGCGTGAGACTATCCGCGAACTGGATGGAAAGATTGCAAAGTACAAGCAGTTCCTAGACCAGGCCAGACTCGAGCGCTTCTCCGCCATCCGGTTTGTCTTCTCCGTTCTCCCCACCACTTATCATTTCAGTCTTGTTCTGAAGATGTGCTTTATTATTTTCTAATAAACCCACATCAACCCCGATTCTTGTCCAAAATACCGGCATAGCTCTGTCCCAAGTGGCACCCTATTCCCTATATAGTGAACTACAAAAGTAGTGCTCCATGTAGGAAATAGGATGCCATTTGGGACGAAGCCATAGAGAGATGAAGGGTGCCTAGGTCCTTTGAGGTGAAACATGCCTCGTTTTTCACTGTCCAGGCACCTGGGGATTGGCAGCTACTCATACCGTTCTGTCTGATAGATGGGGTTTTCCATCACCATTTATGTCATGTTCTGCGGACTCACCAACTGTCTCTCTCGCTGGTGAACTTAAGCTCACGCCCTCACTCAACAACGTCAAATAAGAGTCATCTGCGGCCAATTTGCGAATTCCAACTGGACTAAACTGTCTGGATGTGCAGGGAGTAATGAGATTATATGTGACGACTCTTTCTACTGTTCTTTTTTTGTTCAGGATTCCGAAGGCACTCTCTGACAAAGTGCTCACAGACATGAAAGTGAAGCAGGCGGCGAATAACCCTCAACCTAAAGGTAGCAAATTAATTTCAACTTATTAGTGATTTTGCTTTGTGGGCTTACCTGACATCCCAAATGCAGGGGTTAAAGTTGTCACGGATTTCTGTCATATGGATTCTTTTTCCAATTGAAAAGGACTGGAATTGGTCAAACTTGCAGTTTAATACATGTACAAAATGATCCTCTTTCCCTAAAAGCATAATGGTCATGATTATTATTTATTTTTTTACATGAAAGGGGAGGTTCACTTCCCTCCGCAGACATTTGATCTGAGATCAACTTAAGTTCCAGTCATGGGATTTATTTTCTTCTAACCCGGCAAATGTATTCCATCAAAGAATACAAGGGCCTTCTAGCAAAACATGCACTTTCCTTTACACAAAGTACAGACTTTATACAAGTCTTCATGGATAGCAGCAGATAAAATGTATAATTAGAGTAGGTATTTGGCCAAAGACCACTGTCAAACTGAAACCAAACAAGCAATCAAACCATATAAATAGAATGGGAATGTCCTATTAAGTGTTTTAGGAATTCCATGCCTACGGGTCATCCACTTACTGGCCAACCTTTTGTTCCTCAGCTGTAACACAGGTTGGCAAGAAGAGGAAAACTGATGAGGCAGAGGAGCTCACGCGTCCAAACAGAAATCTAACATCCAAGCAGGTACTGTGTGTTCACTTACCCCTCTGTTTGACATCAAACAGGCCTATCTATCTAGACTGGATGCCTCCGATGGATGGCCGCTCCCCTACCGCTATTGTTAATGGAATGAAGAAAGGCACTGTTCTTCCTCAGGCTTAAATCTCCCTCATTTGTCTTTCCCCCCCTTGCAGAGGAGAGCAGCGGATTGTGCTCAGAAGGTGAAGAAAGTTGGAATGCGCTATTACGAAACGCACAACGTCAAGAATAAGAACAAGAACAGAAAGATGCCTACGGTGCCCAGCGAGGGCAAGAAAGCCAAGAGATTGAAGCGCTAGTCTGGGGTCCAAGAGACCAAACTGGGACATTTCTAATAAATATTTATTTTAATGACCCTGTCATTGTAATGAATTGTTTTAAGGTATCTTGGTACCTACCCTTGGTATCTTGATGTAAAGTGATTTGGGGAAGGGGCATTGAGTGAATTAGGTTTTGATTAACCTCTTAATCAAGTGAACGGCTTGATGCATTAACCTGATCCTGAGTGACCTTCAGCGAAGTGACTGATCATTTTCGTCAAACTATTACTTAAACTCATATGGAGCTTCACTGAGAAGTGAAAGGATGGGTCTGTCATCCCCCCCAAAAAGTACACTTGTACTGCATAGCCTGGGTGCCAGTCTGTTTTCATTATTTTGCTGACTGTCAAATTTGGCATGACAATTCCATAAGGAGTTGGCTAGAGAGCAGAAACACTGGCACCCAGGTTATGTACTGCACTTTTGGAAGAAAAAAACATCAAGTGACAATTTTTATCCAAATATACATGTCATACCATAAAATAAAGAATATGAACAAATTATTTCATTTTTTTATTTTATTCTGCTATAGTAATGCAATGCTTTATGGTTATGAAGTAGACTTCTATTACATAATGCTGTGTTGGACCATCTGAAATCTGCTGGATATAGATCAGTTGTGGAGTGGAGGAGTCACTTTTTTGGGGCAATGATCCCCTCCAGCTGGGCCTGTAAAGGATAAGAAATTTAAATGTTAAAAATATCTGTCAAATATACATATACCAATTTGAAGGGATGTCCACATACTTTTGTATTTGGCTATTTCAGCCACACCCATTGCTGGCAGGTGTATACATTTGAGTACACAGCCATGTAATCTCCATACACAAACATTGGCAGTAGAACGTCCTTACTGAAGAGCTCAGTGACTTTCAACGTGGCACCGTCATAGGATACTATCTTTCCAAGAAGTCAATTTGTCTAATTTCTGCCCTGCTAGAGTTGCCAAGGTCAACTGTAAGTGCTGTTATTGTGAAGTGGAAATGTCCAGGAGCAACAACGGTTCAGCCACGAAGTGGTAGGACACAAGCTCACAGAATGGGACCGCCGGTTGCTGACGCGTGTAGTTTGGAACTCCCTACAGAGTTCCAAACTGCCTCTGGAAGCAAAGTCGGGAGCTTCATGAAATGGGTTTTCCATGGCCGAGCAGCATCGGCTGGAGTGGTGTAAAGCTCTCCGCCATTGGACTCAAGCAGTGGAAATGCGTTCTCTGGAGTGATGAATCACACTTCAGACAAACCTGGGTTTGGTGAATGCCAAACAAATCTCAATGTCCATGAGTGGCCCAGCCGATCGAACATCTCTGGAGTCCTGAAAATAGTTATGCAGCAACGCTCCCCATCCAACCTGACAGCACTTGAGAGAAGAATGGGAGAGACTCCCCAAATACAGATGTGCCTAGCTTGTAGCGTCATACACAAGAAGACGTGAGGCTGTAATCGCTGCCAAAGGTGCTTCAACAATGTACTGCGTAAAGGGTCTGAAAACTTAAGTAAATATATTTTAAAATATTTATATATATTTTAAAAATATTTATATATATATATATATATATATATATATATATAAATTAGCAAACATTTCTAAAAACCTGTTTTTTTGCTTTGTCATCATGGGGTATTGTGTGTAGATTGAGGAGAAAAAAAAGATTTTAGAATGAAGCTGTAACCTAACAAAATGTGGAAAACGTCAAGGGTTCTGAAGACACTGAACAAAAGTATAAATGCAATATTCAACTATTTCAAATATTTACTGAGTTATAGTTCATATAAGGAAATCAGTCAATTTAAATCAATTCATTAGGCCCTAATCTATGGATTTCACATGACTGGGATAACAGATCTGTTGGTCACAGATATAGTTTTTTTTAAAGGTAAGGGCGTGGATCAGAACCAGTCAGTATCTGGTGTGGCCACCATTGGCCTTATGCAGCACGACATCTCCTTTGCGTAGAGTTGACAAGGCTGATTGTGGCCTGTGAAATGATGTCCCACTCTTCAATGCCTGTGGTACAGTTTAAAACTGGGATTCATCTGTGAAGCGCACCCTTCTCCAGTGTGCCAGGGGCCATCAAAGGTGAGCATTTGCCCACTGAAGTCCGTTACGACGCCGAACTGCAGTCAGGTCAAGACTCTGGTGAGGACAACGAGCACGCAGATAAGCTGACTGGGCAGAAATTCTAAAGTTGTGCAAACCCAGTTTCATCAGCTGTCCGGTTTGCTGGATTCAGAAGATCCCGCAGGTGAAGAAGCTGGATGTGGAGGTCCTGGGCTGGCGTGGTTACACGTGGTCTGCGGTTGAGGCCGGTTAGACGTACTGCCAAATTCTCTAAATTGTTGGAGGTGGCTTATGGTAGAGCAATATACATTAAATTCTCTGGCAACAGCTCTGGTGGACATTCTTGCAGTCAGCATGCAAATTGCATGCTCCCTCAAAAATGTTGAGGGAGCGTGTGGTCTATTGTCCCAAGCACAAGGTGCACCTGTGCATTGATCATGCTGTTTAATCAGCTTCTTGATATGCCACACCTGTCAGGTGCATGGATTATCTTGGCAAATGAGAAATGGTCACTAACAGGGATGTAAACAAATTTGTGTACATTTGAGAGAAATAAGCTTTTTGTGCATGTGGAAAGTTTCTGGGATAATTTCAGCTGGTACCAACACATTTGATAATGCATGTATATTTTTGTGAATATATTTCAACTGACATCAATTGATCGATTTCATTTCAAAGACTTTCCTTATTTGGTGTGACAATGCCCATAGGAGTTGGCAAGACCGCACAATGATGATGACTGAGCGCCTTTACCTTGAGCTGCTGGTTGGTTCTCTTCAGGAACTGAATCTCCTCTGTGTGTTTCTTCTCCTCTACCTGCCGTCTCTCAGTCTCCCTCTTCTCAATGGCCTCACACTTGGCCTTCTGCTCATTAACCTGTCTCTCCAGGTCCCGCTTCTCGTTCTCCAAATCGGAGATCTACACAAGTAGATGCAAATCAAATTCACTTTGGGGTAATAAAGGTTTTTAATCATTCAATGGTGCAGCAGTCCATTCACTTGGATTGTTTCTCCTCATTCACTATCTTTAGCTTTATCTGTGGTAAAAAAAAAGTGGTAAAAGCGGAGCGTTCTCTGACGTCATGGGCTGGGTTTAGACAGGCAGCCTAATACTGATATTTATTTTCAATAATTTGATCTTTAAAACCAATCAGATCAACTCTGAACAAGATCTGTGAAAAGATTATATGTGATTGATCAAAAGACGCAATTAGTGGGAAAAAGATCAGAATTGGGCTGCCTGTGTAAATGCAGCCATGAGGGCTAGGAAGATGGCTCCCTCTGCTGGTCTACACTAGCTTGGTTGCTTGAAAAGTTTTCCAGTGACACTGCAGACAGGTCAAGCATTCTAAATGTAAAGGTCAATCTACAATGATGCAAAGGTTGGAAAATGCTAATTTATTTTTAGAAAAGTGTAAAATGTTTGTGTGTGACCCATTTCCTTACCCTCTTCTCCATGTCAGACTTGCCCTGCTCAGCCTGCAGGGCTTTTCTCATGCCAAAGGCCACACTGCTCTCGTACAGTGTCTGGTAAGCAGCAATGGTCATACGGATTTCGTCTCGCACACGCAACAACAGCAGTCCTCTCTCAGCACAGTTGATGGTTACCTGTCTGATCAACTCATCTACAGGCAATCAATGGCTTAGAGTTTTAAACACAAACTCACAGTGCAACATTCTTTAGGACCAGTTTCCCAGACACAGAATAAACCCAGTGAAATTGCTTTTTAGTTCAGAACCAGCTTGAGTCTAGCCTAATCTTGGTCCTCTTGGAAACTGGTCCAGCTTTTAGGATTTGTATCCAACACACTTTTCTACTATTACTACCATCCATGCATCTCATTTCGCTTTCCCCTCTCTCCTTACCGAAGCACTGGGAGTAGAGCTCCCTGCGGACTGGGCAGATGCCCGTCTCCCTGGCCTGTCTCTGCTGCAGCTTCAGATCCAGCTGCTCCTGTAGGTGCACCACGTCCATGCGGGTACACGGCGTGCTGGACACCTGCTGCACCCACAGCTGGTTGGTCTCCATCCATTCCCTGTAACAGTGGTAGAGCTGAGATTAACACAGGGTTGCCAAATTTCAGGTTTTGCGAAGCCGGGAATATTGGTTAATTTCCCTAAGAGTAAAAAATAGGGAGAAGGGTGTTATCAGTAAAGATGTGTCCGTGTCATGTAATACCTGGGTGGTAGGATGGCATTGAGGATCTCCTCGGTTTGCTGTTTGTTGGTATCGGCTGAGGGGGTCTTGGGTTTGGGTGGAGGTGGCACAGGGCCAGTCATGGCAGGCTGTTGTGGAGCCACTTTCAGGGGTCGGGCCTGAATTTGCAGTACACATAATTTAGATTAGAAGAACATCAATCTTCAGCCAATTTGTTGAAAAAATAAATAATTGATTGACATCTCTCACAGCTCACTAGGAACATTGGCATGCCATTGATTTCAAAATAATGACAGTGGACATAATGTATGTTAGATACCACTGTATGGATACATTTAGCTACTTTAACTAAAGTTAGCAGACAGCATTAAAAACGTGTTTTGTTAACGTTATCCTACCTTTGGAGACTTCTTTTCTGTGTTTCTGCTCACCAAGACTGGGTTGTCATATTTCAGCAGAGAATCAGCCGGAGGAATCATTGTGATACTTTGATTACACTACACATAAAGTGTTTTGTTGTAGCAGGTAACGTCTCAAGGAATGTGTGTTGTTGAAATGTGAATTGAAGACGTTTAATTGTTTATTTTTACCATGGCAACTTAATTCCATGCGCTACTCACTAACCTATCCGAGCTGCTCGAAGGCATGATTCGGAGTTGTTTCAAACTTGACGCTATGAAATGGGGAAGGAAAATTAAGTACATACATTTCAGTATAACATTGTGTAGGTGTATGACCTTATTGAAAAGATGATAGAATATGTCTGCAATATTACAACGGAACTAAAGTGAACTAGTCCATAGTCACGGTGAAAAATATTTAAAGCGTTCTGCCGGAAGCGGAAAAGCGTTTCCTTGCGCACAATAGAGAACTTTCTCAGCGTTTGTTGTTCACTTTTTATACATATGTATTCGCGATGAACTTTATTTAGTCGATTTACAACTATTGGTTAAGTTTCATAATGGATAAAGAGAGACGGCATAAAAGAGTGGAATCCCCGGTGCGGGACTCAAAACCGAAAATCAAACAAGAGAAACTCAGCCCTGCTAGGCCCCAGAGATCACGCCGCTCGAGTTCGGGGTCCAACGGCAGCCCAAGCCCACCGCCGCAGAGGAGACGAACGAGCAGGTAGCCTGATTTCATGGGTGTATAGTATTGTAGTTAGCGAACACAAATTACACCGTAGGGTTGCAAGGCTATGATGTTACACAATTTCAATGATAGCAACTAGCTAGCCACTAAGTTAACGATTGAGCAAGCTAACGATTTAGTTAGCTTACTAGTAGGCGTTATTGTTATGCTTTAGTCGTGTAACGTTAACCCTCAAGTAGCCCTTGGTCACGACTCTTGTTCCATTACATTACACAAGTCATTGAACAACGGCGTCTTCTGTACGGGGAGTTTTGTTATGAGCACCGACGCTCAATCTGAACATTAACACGCGTCGCTGGCGGTACGGCTTTGGAAGCATATTTTTCATATAAATAATAATTTTCAAAAAACAAAGGGCTAAATTGATACACGCAGTGTTCCCACACTGACATGTCTCCACGTTAAAGCCCTTGTTTCCGAAGACGAGGCGACCGACCACCTGTGCTAATTGGCTATCTAGCTAGCATGCTCCAGCCCAACACCTGTGTAAGCATAGTTGTCTTGAAAGACTTATGGAAGTGATGATTTATTGACTTTTCTGAACGTTAACACGGTGTCATGATTGTATCTAGTTCTTATGAGGTGGTAGTGGGCAAAGTAAATGACTGAATGCCGCCAGTTTCCCCTCAATTAGCTAGCTCATTTAATGTTAGTTGACTGGAAACAGTGATAGCTAGCTAGAATTCAAATAAAATTGTCACACACTGGAGGCTTTACCGTGAAATGCTTGCTTACGAGCCCTTCCCAATTATGCAGAGTTTAAAAATAAAATAGTAACGAGGAATAAAATACACAAGAATGGCACTACCGTAACCTGTACCTCTGCACATTGACTCGGTACCAGTACCCCCTGTATAAAGCCTCGTTTGATTTTGTTAATACATTTTTTTTTTATATATTTAGTTTATTTAGGAAATATTTTCTTAACTGCATTGTTGGTTAAGGGCTTGTAATTAAGCATTTCACGGTAAGGTCTATTATTCGGCACATGTGACATAACATTGTATTTGATTTGACAGTATATACAGCAAGTACCAGGTCAATGTGCATAAGTACGAGTTATTTGAGGTAGATATGCACATGAAGACGGTGAAGTCGCTAGGCATCAGGATAGATGATGAGTAAAATAAAGAGGAGCAGCAGCAAATGATGAGTGTAAAAGTGTGTGCGTGTGTAGTTTGTATTGTCTGTGTGGAAGTGTCAGTGTCGTGTATGTAGTCTAGTGAGTGTGTGTAGGGTCAATGCAGATAGTTCTGGTACCATTAACTGGCTATTGAGGAAGAGACGCTGCTGTGCCCTCTTCACGACTGCAGGTGTGCATGTGGACTATGTAAAGTCCTTAGTGATGTGGATGCTAAGGAACCACAGGGGGCATGCTCTCCCCTCTTTCTCTTATAGTCCACAATCAGCTCCTTGGTCTTACTGAAGTTGAGGTTGTTTTCCTGGCACCACACTCTAAGGCTCTGTCGACCTCCCTGTAGGCTTACTCATCGGCGTCGGTGATCAGGCCTACCAGTGTCGTGTTGTCAGCAAACTTGGTGTTGCAGTCGTGCAGCTGCGTGGGTGAACAGGGAGTACAGGAGGGGACTAAGCGAACACCCCTGAGTGGCACCTGTGTTGATGGTCAGCGTGGCAGTTGTTGTTGCCTACCCAGGATCCATTTGCAGAGTTGGGGGGTTCAGTCACTGGGTCCCCTAGCTTGGTGATGATCTATGGTGTTGAACGCTGAGATGTAGTCTGAAAAGCATTCTTGCACAGAAAAGCATTCTTGCACACTCCAGGTGGGAGAGGGCATTGTGAAGTGCAATTGAAATTGCATGATCTGTTGGGGCGGTATGCGAATTGGATATCAGTCATCTGGAAAAATGGGCTTTCAAGCAAGGCACAGTGTTCTATTCCTTGAAGTGAGCATGAAAGGCATTTAGCTTGTTTAGGAGTTCTGCATCGCTGGGCAACTCTGGGTTTCCCTTTAATCCCTTATCATCTGCTGGCCCTTTCACATATCACAAGTGTCTGTACTAGCAAAACAGTCTTGTAGCCTCGCGTTTGCTTCCGACCACCTCCATATTGAGCACATCACTGGTACGTCCTGTTTTGAGCTTTGGTTTGTTAGCAGGAAGCAGGAGAAGGGAGTCATGGTCGGATTTGCCCAACGGAGGACGAGGGAGGGCCTTGTATGTGTTTAGTCTGATTAATCAGGCAGTAATACACCGATAAATGGGACGCAGCCTGAAACTCATGCCTCCAGAATGTTGGATAAAATTACATTTAAACATTACTGGTTGTCTGAGTGGTTTGTCCTTCATCTTCTCCAAATTTGAGAAAATATCCACAGGAAAGTATTGTTTACCCAACTTTTTAGAGAGCCGGTATGGTTTGTTTTAAGGAATTTTTTTTTAAGGAACATTTACATGATTTTGCAGTCATTAGTATTACAGCCGGCTTAATCAGACTAGCTATAAATGGTAAATTTGCCGGTGACACACCAGCCCAGTGCCAACTGAAAGCCACGGGCCCAAATGGAAGAAATTATACACTGTCCCGGGCCAAGATCCCACAGGAAAAATATAATGTGCGCATAATTTAAATATCAGTTGATTGTATACATATTTTGCAGGCTGAGCAAGTAGCCTATAATAACTTACCCTCCACACACTAAGAATTTCATCGTAACTTGACATTATAATATTTACATTGATTGTTTATAAAACCTTAACGTAATATCAAAGGGTGTTATTCATGATTTTTAACAGTCAGCAGTACTCTATAAAGACCCTATAAAATCAGTTATCTTTTGCTAAAGTCCATTTTCCCAGTTTCTGGGGTTTCCTGTTTTTGTCTGGGTTTCACCCTCAAAATTACACTTTTTATATATAGAAAACGATACAAATGTGATGTTCTAAGTCCCAAACTGATTAAACCACATCAGGAGACCACGTTTGAGGTCAGGAAAAAATTTGATGTTGGAGGAGGGTATTGCCATTCAATTCAATTGCGCACCTAGCAAGAGACAGTTTGGCTAATGGTGTTTCTATACTGTACCATGTAGCCTAATCGTGATGCCAGAGTTTACAAAACAAATTGGGAAGGTTTTTTAGGAAAGCATTTAGAAATGTTCATTCAAACAGAGCCTGATGACTGAATTGCGCATCAAAGATTTAACCATGACTTCGGACCAGACTTTTTAAATACCCGGTTTGCATACCCATTGTTGCCTTAGCTTTTACTGGTAGTTAGCATAAGTTGAAACATCTTATGTGAGCTGCTCTACGCAACAACCAGTTGAGGGATGCATCCTCTTGCTGCCCGACAGATTATATTTTTCTCAACGGCTATGTGTGCGGTGCGTGTTATAAATAATGTGCATAAAGAAGTAACAGCTTTGGGAATTTCTGTTTTTCATCAAATCTATATCCCAGATTAATAATACAATTTTCACAATATTTACTTTTCTCTGGCTCAAGCAGGCCACTGACACGGATTATTGACTCCCTAGGCCAGCGGCCATCCTGTATGTCGAACCCCGTATTCCGAATTATTTGTCAGATGTCGCTCAGAGAAGAATACAATAGGAGCTGTCCGTTGTAGCTAGCTAGCCTTGGTGTTAAATTAACTATTGGTTTTAAAGCCTTTCCTTGTTGATTTGATTGACTAGATCGCCACCCAGGGCAAAAGGTCATTCGCCAGGTAGAAGGGCGTTGGGAAGACGAGACAGATCGCCCAAAAACACCGGCAGGAGCCGAAGCCCTCCCCGCGGTGCCGATGTGAAAATAAAGCGGGTGATTCTGTCACTACTTATGAGTAAATGTAACAATTGGGGAAATGCATTAATGTAAAACTTTCAATGCAGCAAATATGTTCTTTAAATAAAAACACTTTACCAACTAATTTTGTCCCGGTGCTTGACTCGGGAATTAGGCTAATATTCCTGTCTCACTGTCTCCCCAACAGGAGCAGGGTGACCACCGCGGTGCTGACCGGGGTGCCGATGACCATAGAAGGCGCGACCGCAACGACAAGCCAGAGCCCTCGGAGCCACCAGTGCGGCGAAGTAGGTGGGAGCAGGCTGACGGACCCAGAGAGTCTGACAGACCCAGGGAGAGAAAACGAGGAGAGAGAGAGCGGGGTGGAGGTGGGGACAGGCCCAGAGAGCGAGAATCCCGCTCCTTCCAGGGGCAGCAGGCAGAGAGACAGCAGCACGACAATCAACGACGGGACAACCGGCACCGGTTTGAGGAAAACGATGACAGGGGACAAGCTTTCGGACAAGGTACCCAAGAGGGTGGCGAGGGCAAAGACAGCCCCCCAGTCGATAAAGAGAAGCCCAACTTTGAACTGTCCGGTGCGCTCACAGAAGATACCAACACGTTCAGGGGGGAAGTGATCAAGTACAACGAGCCCCCCGAGGCTCGCATCCCCAAGCGCAGGTGGCGACTGTACCCCTTCAAGAACGATGAGCAGCTCCCGGTCATGTACGTCCACAGGCAGAGTGCATACCTGATGGGGCGGCAGAGGAAGATTGCTGATATTCCCATTGACCACCCATCCTGCTCCAAACAGCACGCTGTGTTCCAGTATAGGTGAGATCTGACAATCACTTGTTTGTTCAAATCAGGCCCTCGGGATGACATTAGTCTGCTAATCCTTCGAAAATTGTCTCTGTTTTGAAATTATGCCATTTTCCCACTTACATCATTTCCCTACATTTTGTTGAGGTCTGACACTTATGACATCTGGTTAATGTAGTTCTGTTGAGTTTATGTGATTTCAATCTCTATGTCGGGACACTTTCAACCTCTGGGTAATGTAGTTCTTTCTGCTTCTGCTGATTTCCAGGCTGGTGGAGTTCACGCGTTCGGATGGAACTGGCGGGCGGCGGGTGAAGCCCTACATCATTGACCTAGGTTCGGGCAATGGCACCTACCTGAACAACCAGCGCATCGAGGCGCAGCGGTACTACGAGCTCAAGGAGAAGGACGTGCTCAAGTTTGGCTTCAGTAGCCGAGAGTACGTCCTGCTGCATGAGTTCTCCGACACAGCCGAGGTGGACGCCAGGGCGGAGGAAGATGACGAGGGCCTGGATGCGTGAATGCAAGACCTCTGAGCCTTTTCGAAATAGTTGCGACATGCGCACTTCCGTCCTGCTTTCCTTTTTGAAGTAATTACAGAGCTTAATTGGTTGGATTGTTGAAAATAGTAGGATTTTGCTTAGTAAATATGTGCTTACCTCAGGGAAACAAGGAAGGAAATGTGCGTTCTTTCAACTATTCTGACAGGGCCACGGATTATCCAGTCAAGTGTATTGTTGGAAAATAATGTTCACTGATGCCTACCACCAGTAGGCCATCTCCTTAACACGGATGGAACAATGAACTGCACAGATGGCGTGTTGGGTTAAGCAACTTTCAGGGTTAACGGAACAAATAAAAAGAGGGGTAGGAGAATTCTGTGGTCTCTTTGGTGGTCATAAAAACCTGCTTTAACCTGCAGTAACAGGTCTCAGTACTCTATTCTCAGGACATTAGCTTAAGATCAGTAGTGTGGTTGATCCCCCCCCCCCCCCCCATATCTGACTGCTTACGTTCAACACAAGTGCTCAATGCCAGAAATAAGTTACTTTACAAAAAATTATTTTGTTATTATATTTTTGGAATAGAACATTGAATACAAATTAGTATATTGCTGAAGGCTAGCCTATGTCCAGACCTTAACTGTAAATACACTGGATGTATTGAATGTGAATGCTGGATTCATCTTATTGTGTACTGTATTTGGGTTTGAGCGTTGCAGAAGTGAGTGAAGAAAGCATACGCGTGTATGTATCTGCTTTAAATGTGTGCTGCTTGTGACGTAGGAAAAAATGTGTGTCGCAGTGTATTCTCGTTTACCCATTCTTTACTACCGACTTGACTGTAGGCTATGGAGGTTTCTGGAGAAAGATCGTACAGCATGACTATTCCCACTACAAAGACAATTTTGTTTTTTACTTTTTTGAACCCCATTGTAGTTTAATTTTTAGATGTTTTGTATTGTACATAAAGGTTGTGAAAGACTCTTAGTTTTGTTGATATTTGTTCGCCGTAACTTTGATGGTTGTATGTTCAAGTAAACCATCATAACCACACAGTAAGCCACATCAAGTTATAAACCAGAGGTAAATTTTGCAAGCTCTACAGACTAATGTACCCAAAGTTCTGATAACCACGGTTATTTCAGGTTTATTAGCCTCGCCTGCAGTCCTATGCCGCTCTGCTTTGTGTAACGTTTTCTAAGTTCTGTCATATCATCAGTAATAGTATCACGTAGACCCCTCAACCTTAACTCTGGACCTCAAAGCCAGTTACACAGCATTTTTTTCCCAGGTACTGATTTAGACCTGGGACACCAAATGTGTGCAATTTAATTATCAGGTAGAACAGAAAACCAGCGGGCTCTGGACTCGTAGGTTAAGAGTTGAATATCCCTGGCGGTGGGCCACAGAGGTACCGCCAGATGAAAAATTACATAAATATTGCTAACCACAACATATTGAACATATTTTGGACAAAGACTGGTATCTATCGAATAAGTTTAGAGGGTGTAATGCAATACAATGTAATATTTCTTTTTTAACTAGATAACATTTTTGCATTGTAATTTCATGAAAGTCCTTAATAAATATACATATATATATATAGTGATACATTTTCCAAAAAATGTTATTGGGGGCCCACACAACTTCATTCTAATGGTGCAGCCTTATTGGTCAACAAAAGACGAACTGTCTCTTGTCAAATTGACTGGGGCCAGCAAATGTCAAACAAGTAGAAATCGCACTGCCCCAGTCAATTTGACGAGATTTGCTGGCTTCAATCAATTGGTCGTCACTCGTTTCTATAACCACAAAGTCATAATCCCACCCTTTTCTACAATTTCTCTTAACATTTTAATTTAACCTTATCAACCGCAATGCTAACCTTAAATTAAAACCCTAACCTATTTTTTTTTTTTGTAGCCAATTTTGACTTTGTGGCTGTGGAATCTTACTTTGGGGATATAGAAGGGATTGATTGTTTAGCAACAAAACCAACAAGTGCGCAACTATGGGGCAAAACACGGGGTTGGCATAGATTTTTGACGGAATTTGTCAACATAGTCCATCTCCAATGTTTATTGAAAACACAAAGTTGCACAATGAGCACTTGCTTCTTTCTCAAATACGTCCTTAGGTTGTTGGTTAGATAGCATTTTGGGGGGAATATTATCATAGATGTGACATCAGTCAAAACACCTTTCAAATAAGACATGGTATTAAGAACAAGATCAACTGAGCTGAAACGAGCCACTAAGGATTCACCACTGTTTCTTGTCATTGTTGCTAGCTATCTGGCCACCCAGAACCATAACACACGGCCTGCTGCCCTTTAAGCTTGCGCACCGTTTTTGTGACGTCAGCTAACCTGTACTGAAGCGAAAGGAAACTCAGTCAATTTGACCACGAAATGGTCGTCTTTTGTTGACCAATAAGAAAACTCTACCCTTAAATGCAATTTTGTGTGGACCTGATACATTTTTGGGGAAAGAATAATGCGAAACACTCATTCTACTATTAATGTCGATATTAAGAACAAATATAACATAAAGCCTAGCGCCTTTTCTACAATGTATGTTCTTAACCCTGGGCAACATGGGTCTTGGAGGCTCCCATAGTACTCCGTCAATACTTCTTGTATTCCCCTTGAAATGTTTTTTGGACATAACACAGTTCTGGTTTTCTGCCTCATGGCAAAATGTGTAGAATTGCAGAATATTAGCTTTAAAGCTGCAACAACAAAAAGTCTCTGCCCCATTCCAAAATGTGTAGAATTTCAGGAAATGAGCTTGAAAAATGCCGAATTTTCTCTGATGCTGTCGTAGAGACTCAATGTTGAAGCAGCCTTATAGGCAGTAAGTAGCAGGAGGCAGCAGGATCAAGTGCAACATGGTGTCCCGTTTTTTTTCACAGGGAAAGGTGGTTCCCAGTGAATGATGAAATCCAATGAATGAATATTTACATAATCTACATATTTACAAAATGAACAGACTCTCAAAATACAGAGTTCAATCTAAATTGAAAACTTAAGCCTTAACCAGTCCTACCCTACTAAACCAGCTATAGCAGGTTGGGGTATACCAGGCCATAGATGTTTAATAACAATAGTTCTACAGGCCTAAAGGTGGCAAAAGTATCACTTATGGAGTGGCCAGTGCTCCCATTATGCACAGACGTGACAGATAAGACATGGAGCTCTGAGACACGCAAACTAAAAAGCACAGGACACATTACAATATGGAAATAAACACACTTCTTTCTCCCTCTGCAAAATGTGTAGAATTATAGGAAATGAGCTTTAAAATATAAATATTTTCTATCAGCATCATAGCAAAATGTGTAGAATAGCATGAGATTAGCAATAAAACGACAAATGTATCTCAATAGCAACATTTCTGCAGGCCCACCAAACGAATTTCTGGCTATGCCAGCAGAGGTCATAGAGGAGCCTCTGTAAACCCAACAGTTAATTTGACCTACCGGTAGATAGTTTGTGTGTATGCATTGATATGTAGGCTACATATATATATATATATATATGCCTTTTAAAAATATTTTATGTAGTTCTGTCCTTGAGCTGTTCTTGTCTATTGATGTTCTGTATTATGTTTTGTGTGGACCCCAGGAAGAGTAGCTGCTGCTTTTGCAACAGCTAATGGGGATCCTAATAAAATACCAAAGTGGATGCGATGTTCAGGTGCACATGAACACTTGCTACACCAATGAGAAATAAGTTTGTTTATTTCCATATTGTAATGTATCCTGTGTTTGAAGTTTGCGTGTGGACGTTGGGCGAGTTCGCAGCCGGGGATATGGGAGGGGTTGAAAGCGTGTAGGGAACTGTTCGCGGAATGTCACTGGAGACGAGACGCACCTGTGGAATTCACAGGAACAGAGCTGCACTGGCTATGACACACTGGAATATGCGTCCTTGAATATTTGGGAAAATGTATACCACCGAACGCAGGCGTATGAGCCTGCACGAGGTCAAGAGAAAGGATCCTGTTTGGGTATCAGCTGGAAGTTTATGGCAGGACCCTTTGGCTATTGATCTCAGCACCTCGAATAAGCACATTATTTCACCCCGGAGCCGGACTAGGGCTGTTGCTGTTGTATACATTGTCGTTGAGGATGCATCCCTGCCACAGACAGAAGAGAACCTGTCACTGAAGTCTGTGAAAGAAGCCTGCGCGGACACGCACGCGGTGTTCAAAACAATTCCTTTCGAGAGGATATCGCTTGGGACGACTGACATTCTTGATATATTCTACAATGCAGGCAAGTATAGTCATGTCGACTGTCAGCAAGGCATTTGCCACACCACACTACTTCATTCTTCTAAATTGTTGTTGGCCAAAAAGTTAGTGTGTGTTCTGCACACACAGTTATTTTAAGTGTGTACCGGGGCTGCACGGGTGTTTTCGAATTTCGACACTCAATTTGACCCTTCTCTTTTGACAGATGTGGCAGTGGTGGAAATTAGTGACACTTGCTGCCAGCAGTCACTCTTCTATCACCTGGGTGTAAGAGAGAGCTTCAGCATGACCAATAACATTATCCTGTATTGTTACAAGCAGGACAGTGACCTGCAAGCACTCAAGGTACACGCAGGGCATCGTGAGAGTTTACAATTATTAAATGATTGACGAAGGGACCAAGTGAGCCTTTTGCCAGCTCACTTTGGGGGGAAATTGGGTTGTAAACAGATTTTAGGGTGTGACATTTTGGAAGAAGTAGGCTACAGTGCCATAAAGATGTCCCTTCCATTGCCACAACAATCACACCACCAGTTGCATAATATTGCCAATATCTACTGCTGTACTTAACATTTTTTTTTAAATAAGGATTTGTGACTTTTTATAGCCCTGGTTTTCCTGATATAGATTGATCCTGAGGTTGTTTTCTCTGGATTGTTGAACAAAGGTTGAATTGCAGTATTTTACAGGTTTATAGGGCAATGGATTTCCTTAGGCCTATCAAGTGGATGTGTGTGTTTAGTAGATATGTGTGTTTAAAGCAGCACCACTGTTAGAGCATGATACCACTCTGGAATGGATAAGGTAGCAAGATGAGTACTCCATTGTCATAAGTCCTCAAGCAGGCATATGACAATGGAACATCACCTCATTTATATTTATACAGCTTTTGCAGAGATGGGATTAAGCAAAACAAAACATTTCCTAATATTTTAACACACGTTAATACAGTGGTTCCAAAGTGAATATTGTATATGTTTCTGTTTGCTAATCGTGTGCTGGGATTTGGTCATAATGTTTATGTATGCTGCATATAGGTAACGCTTGTGAGTGAGAGCTCGTATGCTAATGCCCATATGTGTGTCTTCCCTCAGGAGCAGTGTGGGAGCTACACGTTCATCCCATATGTAGTGTTGCCACAGGGCAAGGTGTTTGCCTGCGACGCGACCCTCGTAAACGGCATCAAAGAACTTATGCAGCCAAGCTTCCAACTGGAACCCCTCCTTACCCCACTAGTAGAGAGGCTCATCCAACTGCTGGACAATGTGCACGTTCATGCCAGGTCAGCCTGTCATGCCTCCCACGCTGCATGTCTTATTATTCCCATATGACTCCCTCGTTGTGTCTTTCACTTTGTTTTTTTGCTCAACCCATCTGCTTGGTTCGATAGCTTGGTTGGGTGGGAGAGTAGCAGCAAATAAAGTACATGGTTAAGCTTGGAAATGTCTAGACTGCCCAACTGCAAATGTCTTTCAGTTAGACATGAGCTATTATCAGTCATTTGTGCTATATACAATATATGCCCCTGGATCACAAGCATTTTCAGGGGTTAAGTGCCTTGCGTAAGGGTAAAACTGACTCTCTTATTAGTGAGTACTTCCGGGAGTCCATCCGGCACGAGATCCGCACGGCTCGGGAGCGCTTCAGTGGTCAGGACTTGAGTCAGGAGCTGGGTCGCATCCAGAAGCGACTTGACACGGTGGAGCTGCTCAGCCCAGACATCATCATGAACCTACTGCTGTCCTACCGGGATGTCCAGGTGGGCTTAGCTATGGGAGCGAGGGACAGGGACCTGGATCATGTTCATTAGGTTACACCGTAGCAAAGCATTGTGTAATAGAAAATGAAAACGAGCTCTTCTTATCGGACAAGTCCAGGTAGTCCCTACCATTTGGTGCCTAATGAACACGACCTAGTGCTCAGTGGTTCTGTGTTTGCCAGTGTCAAGACTGCCCTTGTTTATTTTATGGTGGCTGTTGTTTGGGCAGTATATTTTTTTTTGGCATGGGCTCACTTTTATGACTGTGGAATGCTTTTGTGGTGTTTTAAACAGAGAATCGGCGATATGAAGTTACCACGAGCAGAAGAATGAACCACACATATTGCAGATAAGCGGGACGCAAGACAGTTCACTCACAGAGAAACTGCTGCAATGTGATAGCTGCGGTCCAAAATAGCTGAGAAGTTTAGCCTCGTGCCTCATGCTTTTAGTTGGTGTGGAAATTGGCCCAACTCTGCAGTTTACTGCATATATCGCCAAATGTTAGTGTGGCGAATCTACAGTCTGCATGATGGTTGACTGTGTTTGGTTGACTACCTTCATTGAAACATTAATGCTCTTTCTCTGTGAACACAAAGACCAATATTTAAATGGGATTGAATGCTAACAATGATTAGATAGCAGCCCTCCAAGGTTATTCTAAGTAAAAAAATTAACTAATCTCATCCGGGGTCTAATTTGTAGGCAAGAACTTTTAGGGTTGGGTGATATTACGATAGTATCGGATATCGAAGACGATTGACAGCTATCGCTGATGGTGATGACATCGTGCTGTGACAGACAATGTTTCGACTTGATTGGCTCCACGCAGAAAAGAGCTGACTGGGCAGCCCACAGCAGGGCCATGCCAAGTGGGCTATTTCTTTGCTATAGCCTGCATAACCTATTTCAAGAAATATGTTACAAAGAATTTACAGAATGCAAAAGAACAATGTAGATTTTCACCAAAGCAGCGCAGAATGTCCTTTCAGAAACATATATTTTTTCTTTCTCAATGGGCATATAGCCGAAGCCTATAATTTTTTTTATTTTTATAGGGGACAATGCGGTGTCTAATTATTTAAAAATCCAAATGTTGTATTTTCTCTCCATTTGACTTGAATATGACTTCTGTTTTTTTGCATGCTGGCTTCCTCCCGCCTCCTCCCGTTGTACTACTTCCTGATCAAACAATACATTTATTTAACAGTCGTCTCAGACAGTTTCAAGTTGTTTTTGAATAACTTAACATGATAGTCCTAAGGTAACAATGAGAGGTAGCTCATACAAGAGCAAGACAGACAAATAGAATGAGTAGTTTCAACAAACCTTAGTCTAAAATAAGTTATTGATCCCTCCTACTTGCCGTTGCGAACCAAACGGCCAAAAGCCAAATCCTACTAATTAAAATAGCCTATCAAAAGCATTAAGACAAGTTAAAGTTATAAAAGATATTTCCCAAGTAGGACATTCTAATAAAGTGTTTTAATGTCCTAAAGTTACAGCTTTCAAATGGGAACACTTGTGAAAGTCAGAATCTGTAGGGGATTTTCTACAACATTTATTTTGAATGGCAAATATTACAGGCAACAAGAAGTGAAATTGTGCAAACAATAGTTTGATGGGAAAAATCTAATGAGAAGTTAAAAGGAAACTTGCAGCTGAGCAAAGCTTATGAAAGAAATCATATGTGGAGTCAGCCTACTTCAGTAACCTATTATTAGCAATGTACAGAACCTACCTACAACATATTAGGCCTAATAAGAGAGGAAGATTAGGCAAAAATGCAAATCATTGAATAATTATCCAGTTCTGGGGACAGCAGAGGTGCGCGCTCTGCAGCCGGACCCTTCATTATTTACAACCCATAATATATGTCGGCACACACAGACACACACTTATTGTATGCCACAGCTCCAACAGAGAGGAATAGGCTACTAAAATATCTTTTAGCAGACTTTTTAGTGTCCATTTTTTTTAACTGTATGTACTATTTTAAATGTAAACAAATATACAGTACCAGTCAAAACGCATATGGAATCATGTAGTAACCAAAAAAAGTGTTAAACAAATCTAAATATATTTTATATTTGAGATTCATCAAAGTAGCCCTCCTTTGCCTTGATGACAGCTTTATACACTCTTGTCATTCTCTCAACCAGCTTCATGAGGTAGTCATCTGGAATGCATTTCAATTAACAGGTGTGCCTTGTTAAAAGTTAACTTGTGGAATTTCTTTCCTCCTTAATGCATTTGCGTCAATCAGTTGTGTTGTGACAAGGTAGGGTTAGCATACAGAAGATAGCCCTATTTGGTGAAAGACCAAGTCCATATTATGGCAAGAACAGTTCAAATAAGCAAAGATAATTGATAGTTCATTACTTTAACACATTAAGGTCAGTCAATCTGGAAAATTTCAAGAATTTTGAAAGTTCCTTCAAGTGCAGTCTCAAAAACCATCAAGCGCTATGATGAAACTGGCTCTCATGAGGACCGCCACAGGAAAGGAGTTACCTCTGCTGCAGAGGATGAGTTCATTAAAGTTACCAACCTCAGAAATTGCAGCCCAAATAAATGCTTCACAGAGTTCAAGTAACAGACACATCTCGACATCAACTGTTCAGTGGAGACTGTGTGAATCAGGCCTTCAAGCTGCAAAGAAACCACAACTAAAGGACATCAATAAGAAGAATAGACTTGCTTGGGCCAAGAAACACGAGCAATGGACATTAGACCGGTGGAAATCTGTCCTTTGGTCTGATGAAGCTGATTTTTTTTGCTTCCAAACGCATTGTCTTTTAGACGCAGAGTAGGTGAACGGATGGTCTCTGCATGTATGATTACCACTGTGAAGAATGGAGGAGAAGGTGTGATGGTGTGGGGGTGCTTTGTTGGTGACACTGTCAGTGATTTATTTACAATTCAAGGCACACTTAACCAGCATGGCTACCACAGCATTTTGTAGTGATACGCCATCCCATCTGCTTTGCGCGTAGTGGGACTATCATTTGTTTTTCAACAGGACAATGACCCAACACAACTCCAGACTCTAAGTGATATTTGACCAAGAAGGAGAGTGATGGAGTGCTACATCAGATGACCTGGCCTCCACAGTCACCCGAGCTCAACTCAATTGAGAGGGTTTGGGATGAGTTGGATCGCAGAGTGAAGGAAAAGCAGCCAACAAGTGCGCAGCATATGTGGGAACTCCTTCAAGACGGTTGGAAAAGCATTCCAGGTGAAGCTGGTTGAGAGAATGTCAAGAGTGTGCAAAGCTGTCATCAAGGCAAAGGGTGGCTACTTTGAAGAATCTAAAATATATTTTGATTTGTTTAACACCTTTTTGGTTACTACATGATTCCATATGTGTTATTTCACAGTTTGGATGTCTTCACTATTATTCTGCAATGTAGAAATGAAGAAAAACCCTTGAATGAGTAGTTGTGTCCAAACTTTTGATTGGTACTGTGTATATTTTAGGCTTGGCAAATAAAGGGGGATATTCATTTTATATCACCATTTGTCACGGCTTCTTAATCATGTTTGAACAAAGGTTGACATCGCCCAACCCCACATGCATGTATAACAAGGACTGCAGGGGTTAAAGTAAATCAATTTGAGGGAGGATCTTCACTTTGTATGTCTATTTAAAAATATTAAAGGGGCCTGCAGCTATGCCTAATTTTATAATGCTTTGAAATCAGAGGTGTCATTGTAATGTTGATAAAGGGTTTGCTCTAATCCAGTCCTCTTTCTGACTTCAGGACTACGATGCCATTATCAAACTGGTAGAGAGCCTGAACAACTTGCCCACGTGCTTGGTGGCTTCCCAGCAGAATATCAATTTTCACTACATATTTGCTTTAAACAGGTACCATTGTTCCTCCACTTGTGTATTGCTCACATATTCTGTTTGGCGATAGTCTTTCACATGATATCATAAAAGGAAATAATGTGTATACGACACTAAATGGGTTGGAGCCAACCCCCATTTTAACACTTAATTAGGGGGCTTGCTGAAAGCACCGTACTGTTTTTCTCCTATCTTTATTCTTTTAGACGACTGAAGCGAGCACACAGATTTTCTTCAAGAAATGTACCCGACACTTTAACTTTCAGCACGACACAGGCTGTTCATTCTGAGGATTCCATCTGTCATAATGTTTCCTAATCCTTGACCTTCAGGAGGAATCGTCCAGGTGACCGTGCCAAGGCCCTGGAGGTGATTCTGCCCATTGTGGAGTCAGGTGACCGGGTGGCGTCGGACGTGCACTGCCTCTGTGGCCGTATCTACAAAGACATGTTCATGAGCTCAGGCTTTAAAGACCATCGCAGTCGAGACCAGGCCTGTTACTGGTGAGACCTTCCATTACGATGTCCATATTAGTACAGCCTTGGAGTTGGTGTCAAAGCCACTCGGACTTGTCGGTCATCCTAATATCCACACCGTACACACAGCATCCCTTCACTCACTCCAGTCAAGTCCTCCTTACTAGGGCTCGACATCAGCCTATGTTATGTTATTCCTTTGTGTTCTCTCCATCCTTTTCAGTTACACTTTACTTGAGTCCTCTGTCATAAAGGCTGCATAACACTGTTAGAATTAAGAAATGGTAGATGGCATAAACAGTCATGACTCCTTGTGTCAGGCTTATGACATCTGACACACCTGATCCTAAATGATACGCTGTTATTAAGCAAAACATTGCTTAGGTCAGCTCATTGACTAGGCAGCAATATATGTTTATTAATTAATCCATTTTAATCTCCCTTCACGAATTCTCCCTCAGGTACGGCAAAGCCTTCGAGACAGAGCAAACCCTTCACTCCGGCATCAACAACGTTGTCCTCTTGATGGCTGCCGGCCACGAATTTGACACCTCCATCGAGCTGCGCAAGATAGGTACATTGTTCTCACCGACACTCTACTGCCCTGAATCAGTAGCCTGTCAAAGTGAACTAGTGTGTTCATGTTTTGTTTTGTATAATTGCTTAAGTAAACTACAATTGCCTTGTTTTTATTTGTAATCCATGCCGGTAATCAACCACAGTGAATGTGGGCTAATTGTTGGTGCAGTCCTACTCCCTGCCAATCACTATCATCATTACTAACAGTCTGCATAAGGACACTAAATAATTATACCCCTACATTATTTATTAATGCATGTCACTGTTATTCTTTTTGGGCTTCTGTGCCATGTCATGTCTTCTTTCGTTACATTTCGATGCCATACTGTTAGCCTGAGGAAAAAAAATAAAAATATTCTCACTATCCAACCTCTGTGTCTGTCTGCGCCCGTGTGTGTTTGTTGTGTGTGTTTCCAGGCGTGACCCTGAGCAGCCTGCTGGGGAGGAAGGGCAGCTTGGAGAAGATGCAGGACTACTGGGACGTAGGCTTCTACCTGGGAGCCAGCATCCTGGCCAACGAACACAGGAAGGTCATCGAGGCTTCAGAGAAACTCTACCGGCTCAATGCACCCATGTGGTGAGAGGACTCACAGTTCATCTTGTTAGATCCTATGGTCATTGTCACTGCAAACATTCAAGACAGCACAAACAGATCTGGGACCAGGCAGGCATTCTTGATGTGAAATATATGAGCATATCATTCTAACAGATTCCTCAATAACACTGATGTTTATATGAACCTGTTTTTTTGAGATTGAGATGATTAGAAACCAGGATGAGGGGCCACATTTCAAAATATCCTGTTAAAGGGCAAGTACAGTCATCCGGATTAAATGTAAAATATACTTTTTTTTTTTCACCATTTAAAAAATGCTCCAAATTTGAGGAAATGCACTTCTTCTCTCATGTCTAACTATCAGTAAGACTGAAAAGACAGGCTGAGTGGGGGGAGCTCGCCTTGACTGACAGTTCTTTGAAATACTTATGACAAGGAATTTGGATGTAATGAGCAGTGTTGCAGTGAGATCATGAAGTTAGCTAGCTAGTTCATCTTGTAGCTAGTTCATCTTGGACAATTTCAGTTGAAACTAGACAGGGTGAGGTCTGGGTGTGCCTCATAAAATATATACCGTTGAAATTGGAAGTTTACATACACCTTAGCCAAATACATTTAAACTCAGTTTTTCACAATTCCTGACATTTATTCCAAGTAAAAAATCCCTGTTTTAGGTCAGTTAGGATCACCACTTTATTTTATGAATGTGAAATGTCAGAATAATAGTAGAGATAATTATTTATTTAAGCTTTTATTTCTTTCATCACATTCCCAGCGGGCCAGAAGTTTACATACACTCATTAGTATTTGGTAGCATTGCCTTTAAATTATTTAACTTGGGTCAAACGTTTTGGGTAGCCTTCCACAAGCTTTCCACAATAAGTTGGGTGAATTTTGACCCATTCCTCCTGACAGAGCTGGTGTAACTGAGTCAGGTTTGTAGGCCTCCTTGCCCGCACACGCTTTTTCAGTTCTGCCAACAAATTTTCTATAGGATTGAGGTCAGGGTTTTGTGATGGCCACTCCAATACCTTGACTTTGTTGTCCTTAAGCCATTTTGCCATAACTTTGGAAGTATACTTGGGGTCATTGTCCACTTGGAAGACCCATTTGTGACCAAGCTTTAACTTCCTGACTGATGTCTTGAGATGTTGCTTCAATATAACCACATCATTTTCCAGCCTCATGATGCCATCTATTGTGTGAAGTGCACCAGTCCCTCCTGCAGCAAATCACCCCCACAACATGATGCTGCCACCCTTGTGCTTCACGTTTGCGATGGTGTTCTTCAGCTTGCAAGCCTCCCCCTTTATCCTCCAAACATAACAATGGTCATTATGGCCAAACAGTTCTATTTTTGTTTCATCAGACCAGAGGACATTTCTCCAAAGAATACAATCTTTGTCCCCATGTGCAGTTGCAAACCATAGTCTGGCTTTTTATACGGCGGTTTTGGAGCAGTTGCTTCTTCCTTGCTGAGCGGCCTTTCAGGTTATGTCGATATAGGACTCGTTTTACTGTGGATATAGATACTTTTGTGCCTGTTTCCTCCAGTATCTTCTTCCTGAGCTGTATGATGGCTGTGTGGTCCCATGGTGTTTATACTTGCGTACTATTGTTTGTACAGATGGTCGTGGTACCGTCAGGCGTTTGGAAATTGCTCCCAAGGATGAACCGGACTTGTGGAAGTCTACTATTTTTTTTCTTCTGAGGTCTTGGCTGACTTTTGATTTTTCCATGTCAAGCAATGAGGTACTGAGTTTGAAGGTAGGCCTTGAAATACATCCACAGGTACACCTCCAATTGACTCAAATGATGTCAATTAGCCTATCAGAAGCTTCTAAAGCCATGACTTAATTTTCTGGAACAGTCAACTTAGTATATGTAAACTTCTGACCCACTGGAATTGTGATACAGTGAGTTATAAATTAAATAATCTGTCTGTAAACAATTGTTGGAAAAATTACTTGTCATGCACAAAGTAGATGTCCTATCCGACTTGGCAAAACTATAGTTTGTTAACAATAAATGTGTGGAGTATTTGAAAAATGAGTTTTAATGACTCCAACCTAAGTGTATTTAAACTTCTGACTTCAACTGTGTGTATATATGTGTGTATGTATATATAGATATATGTGTGTGTGTGTTTTTATGTTGACTGCCAGACCATATTCATAAACCATGACTATCAATGATGTCAGGATCTCCCATTTGGCATGTGTCTTCTGTTGCATTTTGCAGCAGATCTGACAGATTTTTATATTTTACCTTTATTTAACTAGGCAAGTCAGTTAACCCACAAAATACGCATTTGTTCTTGACTGCCTTGTTCAGGGGCAGAACAACAGATTTTTCCTTGTCAGTTCGGGGATTCGATCTTGCAACCTTCTGGTTATTAGTCCAACACTCTAATGTTGACATGACAACTGCGTCTGAGTTTTGAACGACCCCCCCCCCCCCCCCCACCCCTTTTGTTCCATGCTGACTGAAGAACTAGCTAGCCAGTAACTAGCAAACACCAGACACAGATGAAAGGGGGAACCTAAAATTATCTTTGCCATTTAAAGAATAGGAGAAACCTGTAATTTGATGTCACCTTGCAGTCAAATTTTAGCACCAGTAGACTAGCTAGCTATGTAAACCACACCTTCTATGCTGATGGTTACGAGTCGGTACTTATTTAAATTAGGCAAGAGAATATATGACGTTACCATTGGTGTATTAAATTGAGGACTTTATGTGATGTCACACGAAACCCTAAATTATCCCGCCACCTGAATTCAAGTGTTTGACACGGGGGTAGGGGACCAGTAACTTTATGATCAGACTTGATCAATGTACCAGCAACAGTCATTTTTCCTACTTTGTTCATCCTACTTTGATTTGGTTTCATCTAAATATCATCCATTTGATGAAAAACATGATTTTGACTATGCTGGACCTTTTAATGTTAAAGATACTGGCCATTTAGGGGACACCTTTCCCCTAAGCAAAAGTTTGGCATGACCTCTTTTAAGGTCAATGCTTTGAACTTTGATTTTGATTTTCAAATACTTATTCGCATCTTTCTTTTGAGGTATGTGGGCTCGATCATGGAGACGTTCATCTTGTACCATCAGTTCACCAAGCCCCCGGAAGTGAAACCGTCTAAACAGGAGACTGTGGACTTCTGGATGGAGCTGTTGCTGCAAGCCTGCAAGCCCACTGTTTCCACTGACCGCTGCCCAGTAAGTCCTCACCACAGCTCCCAGTACATTCAGCTTTATTTAGTTAGAGCATAGCGGCATGTTTCCAAGTCACTCTGTCAGACACTACCGCTCCAAGTACTCCCAGTTCCTCAAACCCACATTGCTTTGTGAGACCTCAATAGATTCTCTCTGCCTAGTATATAACAGTTCTGGGCATTCAAATGCAGTGCAGTAAAAAATGTTTGCTTTTCCATGCATTTAACTGCACGGTCATGGTCAGATAATTGCTAATGATGTTGGCACTTGGCGTCACCCTGCCGGGAGAGTTTGTCATGTTGACAATGTACAGTACCTTTCCGCAGCAAAAGTATTTGGAAAAGTAACCTTTTAATGCCAAAAACTGTTATCGCCATTAACCATTGCCGTTCCTCAGGTTCTGATCTTGGAGCAGACCAAAGTGCTCCAGCCCACTATAGTGTGTGTGAGTGAGGAGGATGACAGCTGCACGGTTCGGCTCACCCATATCACACCCCTGAAGGTACAGACCATGTTTGGCATGACAATGACCGTAAGAGTTGGCTATACAGGACAAGCAGATCTGGGACCACGTGAACAGACCCCTCTACCGCCTTGTAGATATTGAACTACTGAGTTATACTGTACAGGTCTACAGTTTTCAACCTGTTAAGACATAGAAAATGGTAGTTCAGGAATGGTGTGTTTAACCAGAATAGGCGTGGAGTGTTTTCAAAACGGCACCACGTCAGTGACGGGAAAGAAGACATGCCTATAATCGCCTAATGAGGATGTGTGCCACCCGCGCGCGCGCGCGCGTGTGTGTGTGTGTGTGTGTGTGTTTAGACTGTTGAGTCAGCATTGTGACAGTTTGCCATGTCTTCCCTTCCATAGAAAGGCCAGAAAGCCCAGTGGACTTTCCCAGCCTCGCAAATCCGGGGAGTGAGGTACGGTAACACAGTACAGAGTGTGCTAATATTTCTGGCTCTGTGATGTGTGGGTGTGTCATGTTCACGCCTGCAGCCCATACACATCACCAGGGCTAGTCTACCAGACCTAGGCTCAAATACTTTTTGAACTATTTCAGCGTTTCCTTTAGCCTGCCTGGAGTTCCAGATGGGCGGAGTTTGCAGGTTTGCGACGACTCTATTGGTTCCATTGCGCCAGGCAAGCTCAATCAAGCCCAGCTAAAGTATTTGAAAGGATTTCAAATAGTATTCGAAGCCAAGTTGCGGTCTACTGAGTCTAAACACTATCTGTCTGGTGGACTTGGCCACTGGCCATCAGGGTGTTTTGGTCTGTGTTGTTTTCAAAGACTTTGACTGGATGTGTGTGTGTGTGTCCGTGTCTATTTGGCTGTGGAGGTCACTGTGTACTTTACCCTTGTTTTGCCTACCGAACTGCCTCCAGGGCGATAGATTTATTTTCTTTCAGTTTATATTGGCAACACTGTCACCCAGGGCTGGGCGATATGGCCAAAATCTTATATCCCGATATAGGTCATTTCATATCCAGATAACAATACATATCACGATATAGCACATTTTCTGTAAATTCAATGAATAAATAGTTGATATAAAATGACTACATGTAAAGGCCTATTTCTTATTACATTTAGAATTATACCCAACAAATAAAAGGTACTTACTCATGTTTTGATTATTTCTCCTTTTTTTTAGAACCTTTGTGCAAATTTTCAATTAAACATGTAACAAAATATGAATGTATAAAATCTAAAAAGGTAAATAGAAAACATTTCAACTGTTATAATAAATATTGTTAGGGGCTTGCCTGTTTTGCATGTTATTTTGGCATTAATACGTGTCACATATCAATTTGCATTTGGTACCTTGGGTCGAGCGTTAGCACCAACTCACGAAACCCCCGTTTCTCGACCATGTATATTGGGGCCGTGTCTTTGCAGATGTAAGTTGTAACGGCAGCTGTTATCTCCTTCCATCTTCGTGATTCTTTACCATATGGTGTGCCGCGGGCAAAAGCCTCTTGCAATGTCTGACTCGGGGGTTTGTTTTGAGCACTTGACTGTACTTTTCTGGGTCTCATCGGTAGACTCTCTCCGCACTGTTTCACATGATTCTTACGCAGGTGGTTAAAGAGGTTAGTGGTGTTTGAGCCTGTCGTCGGGACCGGCCTGCGGCATATTTTGCAGTGGACGGTTTTCTATTCTGTACCAGACTTTTCATACCCAAACCACGTCCATGCGACCGAAGTAGCCCCTGTTTTAGGTACGAACTCCGTGTCTCCGTGCTCTGTGTCACGTTCACTCCCCTCCATGTTTGTTTGTGTTGCAAATTTCCTTCCACACGGCACATTTGATGAAAAATATTGCCTTGTGTGATTTGCTACACAACGACGTAAACGAAAGAGCATAATATGAAACGATAAAAAAACGTCTTTCATCACACGATATATAGCGTCATATCGCCCCGCCCTACTGTCACCTGGTGGCTTCAGACGTATCAGTATTTCAATCTATACGAGATGGAAAGAAAACATCCTTCTCTGAATTGGAGAGCCACATATTTAATGTGCCATTGTCTTAATTCATATTCCCTTAACTTTGTTTGCCTGCGTTGGTATTTTGAGAATACTTGTTGTTATTTCATTGTGGCGCCGCTGTTAGCGTTGAAGTGTTGTGTAGCTCTTAATGCCCCTCTTTAACCTTTTGACCGGCTCAGTGTTTCCAAGTTTGACGAGCGTAGCTGCTTCCTGTATGTCCTGGAGAACTCGGATGACTTCCAACTCTGCTTTCCCAGTGAGCTGCACTGTAAAGGGTGAGACCCACACACGTACAAACACACGTGTACATAGGCACGCACGCACAAACGCACACCAAAAGGCAGCCTTTAGCCCAGCTGTCTAGCAGGAAGGGGTGTAACAACCAACCATATCAACCATTGATTCATTCCCCACATTCTCCACACAAAACCTACATACAGATTGGGCCTGTTCTTTCAACCATTATCACATGATTTGATTGTGTTGACATGACAACTGTTAATGTTTATTTTACTCTGGCCTAGTGAAAATAGAGCCTGCTTCTCTCTCTCCCCTTTTGGTATGAATTGATAGGGATGTGCATTTTACATTGTGTGCTAATACAGTACAGTATTAGCTAGGTGTTGTGTATTGGGATACAGTAAATCCCAGGTGTTATCCAAGACTTTCTGAGAAGGAAGGAAGTAGCAAGTGGTTTTCATAGTAGTGTTTGTGGAATCAGTGAAAGGCGAATAACAGGCAATCGAAAGGTCCCCTTTAATACTTCATGACATATAAGATTGATAACAGTGCCGTGTACTGAATTTGTTTGTGTACGTTTCTGCAGGTCTTATCTATGATTTGCCTGTGAGGTCTATGAATATATGACTGACTGATATGTGACATGCTCACATGTATTTGAACAGTCTTTTCCACGTGATTTAGTTTCTTGTGTGTGCTGTTTCTCCATCAGGTTCTGTGAGATGGTCAATTCTCTTCTAACCCAGGCAGAAGCCCCAGTGGAGTACTCCAACGAGCTCACTGGAGGATTACTGGAGGTCAGCTAGGTTCTTTCTCAATTTATATTTCCTCTCCTCTTTCCTCCTCCTGCAAATGCATTGAAAATCAGGGTTTGAGGGGTGAGACATAGGACCTTCTCCTAAAATACGGTTGAAAAGGAGGTGAGGAGAAAGGATTCAAGGAGTTGTGGAGACACAAATTGCGATAGGGCCCTAGGATCCTCCCTCTCGAGGCTGCTTTTCTTTTTTGACACCCTCCCCCTTCTAACCTACCAGTACACCAACAAGCCCTGTCATGATGGGGTCAATAGGCGAAAAGTTTCCCTTAACCGTCGCCCAAGTAGTGCTATGGTTACCGTATTCCCCACCCCTCATTTTTGTGTGTGTTAAGTTCCTGGTATTCACAGAACATTGGATTCAGTCCAGCATGTCACTCCAGCTAACCTGGGTTCAAATACTATTTGAAATCATTTCAAATAGTATTTCAGTTCACTGCAGTTCAGAGCAGTAGAAGGTTTCTAAATATACATCCCTTTCCATTGCTTTGTGCTCTCACTCAACCTTTTCTGTTGTGGTTGACTGTGAAATTCTTTACACTATTTCTAACCCACACACTCTCTTAGACACATTTTTTTATTTTTATGAAACACACACACGCACATTTAGTTTCACACCCGTCATCCTGTTGAATTAAACCTCCCTTACGACTTGCAGTTTATCTATGAGACCAGCGAAAACAGAGACAAGGTAGTTCTGGGTAAAGGAACCTATGGCGTGGTGTATGCTGGGAGGGACCTGAGCAACCAAGTCCGCATCGCCATCAAGGAGATCCCAGAGAAAGACAGCACGTATGGAAAACACATTTCCCCTTTTTCTTTTTTTCGCCTGGTCCCAGATCTGTTTTAGCTGTATTGTCAAACAGTGACCATACTTGTTGACACGACAGCACAAACAGATCTGGGACCAGGCTGCTTTTCTTTGCACATGATACCATAAATCCGAATGATTATTTTAGCCTAATATGTGTAATATATTATACAATGTGAGCGAAACGGTTCACGATTAATGATGAGAATAATGAATGCGCAGATGTTTTCCTCAGCATGCCAAATGTCATGTTTGCCCAGTGTCCCCATAGCTACACTGGAATCTACTCCCTGAAGAGATGGATGTCTATTTAGATTTCCCCATTCCTTGTTTACGAGCCTTCGACCTCGACTAAGAGCTGAGCCCCATAGTTCAAGAAATGTTAGTGCTTAGTTCCTCTGCAGAACTAATGGCCACATAGGTTAAAGCAGCACATGACGGGTGATTGTAAAGCTCTCATCATATTCATACAGTACGCGAAGGTCACAGCTACACCATGTCAGCGCAACTGCAATATTGGAGTGAATTTTATGTTGTTTCTCAATGACGGCACAGCCAGCACTAACATTTGTTTATGTTTTGTAGCAATGTTGTTATAACGGCAGAGGAACACTGTCCCATTTGCTAATGCTATGCTAATCTAGTGCCAATGCTAACTGTTGGTTCTTTCCCCATCTGCGTGTGAATCTCAGTTACTCCCAGCCTCTGCATGAGGAGATGGCTCTGCACAAGAGGCTGAAGCACAGGAACATCGTTCAGTACCTGGGCTCTATGAGTCAGGACGGCTTCATCAAGATCTTTATGGAGGAGGTTCCTGGAGGTACAGTGCATAGAAATAGAATCTGTTTCATTCTATATTAAATCTCATTCTGTTTCTATGGTCCCATAAACCAGGTCACAAAAAACCAGTTTTTTCACTGTTTCTAATTTCAACTTTTGTGCCTATCTACTACAAATGTGTAGTCTTTAGACAAGTCTTTCTATCATTCCTTCACTTGGTATGTACAGTATTCATTCTCACTGACGGAAGTTTTGGTAATCTTGTCCTGCTTTACCTTTTTAAACTGCCATACAGCTAATGGTTTCAGTCTTCACTTCTCGGTTGTTGTTGTGCCTCTCTACTCATTCTCCTTCTTTCAATTTCTCTCCACCACTCACACTGGTACTGTATTCACTCATTCTCTCATCAATACTTCCAGTCTTGCTCATCTTTCTCTGCTCCCCTACTTATGAAACTGTCACATCAATCAATTAAATGTATTTATAAAGACCTTCTTACATCAGCTGATGTCACAAAGTGCTGTACAGAAACCCAGCCTAAAACCCCAAACAGCAAGCAATGCAGGTGTAGAAGCACGGTGGCTAGAAAAAACTCCCCAGAAAGGCAGGAACCTAGGAAGAAACTTAGAGAGGAACCACGCTATGAGGGGTGGCCAGTCTTCTTCTGGCTGTGCCGGGTGGAGATTATAACAGAACATGGACAAGATGTTCAAATGTTCATAATGATCAGCAGGGTCAAATAATAATAATAATAATCACAGTGGTTGTAGAGGGTGCAACAGGTCAGCACCTCAGGAGTAAATGTCAGTTGGCTTTTCATAGCCGATCATTCAGAGTATCTCTACCGTTCCTGCTGTCTCTAGAGAGTTGAAAACAGCAGGTCTGGGACAGGTAGCCAGCCCGGTGAACAGGTCAGGGTTCCATTGCCGCAGGTAAAACAGTTGAAACTGGAGCAGCAGCACGACCAGGTGGACTGGGGACAGCAAGGTGTCATCAGGCCAGGTAGTCCTAAGGCATGGTCCTAGGGCTCAGGTCTACAGCGAGAGAGAGAGAGCGAATTAGAGGGAGCATACTTTAATTCACACAGGACACCGGATTTGACAGGAGAAATACTCCCGATATAACAGACTGACCCTAGCCCCCAGACACAAACTACTGCAGCATAAATACTGGAGGCTGAGACAGGAGGGGTCGGGAGACAATGTGGCCCCGTCCGACGTTTCCCCCGGACAGGGCCAAACAGGAAGGATATAACCCCACCCACGTTTGCCAAAGCACAGCCCCCACACCACTAGAGGGATATCTTCAACCACCAACTTACCATCCTGAGACAAGGCCGAGTATAGCCCACAAATATCTCCGCCACGGCACAACCCAAGGGGGGGGGGGGGGGGGGCTACCCGGACAGGAGATCACATCAGTGACTCAACCCACTCAAGTGACGCACCACTCCTAGGGACGGCATGGAAGAGCACCAGTAAGCCAGTGACTCAGCCCCTGTAATAGAGTTAGAGGCAGAGAATCCCGGTGGAGAGAGGGGAACCGGCCAGGCAGAGACAGCAAGGGTGGTTCGTTGCTCCAGTGCCTTTCTGTTCACCTTCACACTCCTGGGCCAGTCTACATAGGACCAACTGAGGAGATGAGTCTTCAATAAAGACTTAAAGGTTGAGACCGATTCTGCATCTCTCGCATGGTTAGGTAGACCATTCCATAAAAATTGAGCTCTATAGGAGAAAGACCTGCCTCCAACTGTTTGCTTAGAAATTCTAGGGACAGTAAGGAGGCCTGCATCTTGTGACCGTAGCGTACGTGTAGGTATGTATTTGCAAGACAAAATCGTAAAGATGGGTAGGAGCGAGCCCATGTAATTTTTTTATTTATTTGACCTTTATTTAACTAGGCAAGTCAGTTAAGAAATTCTTATTTTCAATGACGGCTTAGGAACAGTGGGTTAACTGCCTGTTCAGGGGCAGAACGACAGATTTGTACCTTGTCAGCTTGGGGGTTTGAACTTGCAACCTTCCAGTTACTAGTACAACGCTCTAACCACTACCCTGCCGCCCCATGCTTTGTCGGTTAGCAGTAAAACCTTGAAATCAGCCCTTGCCTTAACAGGAAGCCAGTGTAGAAAGGCTAGCACTGGAGTAATATGATAACATTTTTGGGTTCTAGTCAAGATTCTAGCAACCGTGTTTAGCACTAACTGAAGTTTATTTAGTGCTTTATCCGGGTAACCGGAAAGTAGAGCATTGCAGTAGTCTAACCTAGAAGTGACAAAAGCATGGATTCATTTTTCTGCATAATTTTTGGACAAAGTTTCTGATTTTTGCAATGTTACGTAGATGGAAAAAAAGATGTCCTTGAAACAGTCTTGATATGTTCGTCAAAAAGAGAGATTAGGGTCCAGAGTAACGCCGAGGACCTTCAGTTTTATTTGAGATGACTGTACAACCATCAAGATTACTTGTCAGATTCAACAGAAAATCTCTTTGTTTCTTGGGACATAGAACTAGCATCTTTGTTTTGTCTGAGTTTAAAAGTAGAACATTTGCCACCATCCACTTCCTTATGTCTGAAACACAGACTTCCAGTGAGGGCAATTTTGGGGCTTCACCATGTTTCATCAAAATGTTAAGCTGTGTGTTGTCTGCATAGCAGTGAAAGTTAACCTTTATGTTTCTGAATGACATCACCCAGAGGTAAAATATATAGTGAAAACAATAGTGGTCCTAAAACGGAGCCTTGAGGAACACCAAAATTAACAGTTGATTTGTCAGAGGACAAACCATCCTCAGAGACAAACTGATATCTTTCTGACAGATAAGATCTAAACCAGGCCAGAACTTGTCCGTGTAGACCAATTTGGGTTTCCAATCTCTCCAAAAGAATGTGGTGATCGATGGTATCAAAAGCAGCACTAAGGACCTGGAGCACGAGGACAGAAGCAGAGCCTCTGTCTGACGCCATTAATAGGTCATTTACCACATTCACAAGTGCAGTCTCTGTGCTATGATGGAGTCTAAAACCAGACTGAAGCGTTTCGTTTACATTGTTTGTCTTCAGGAAGACCGTGAGTTGCTTCGCAACAGCCTTTTCCAAAAATTTAGAGAGGAATGGGAGATTGGATATAGGCTGATAGTTTTTTATATTTTCTCGGTCAAGGTTTGGCCTTTTCAAGACAGGTTTTATTACTGCCACTTTTAGTGAGTTTGGTACACATGGTTTATTATGTTCAACATAGGAGGGCCAAGCACAGGAAGCAGCTCTTTCAGTAGTTTAGTTGGAATAGGGTCCCGTATGCAGCTTGAAGGTTTAGAGGCCATGATTATTTTCATTAATGTGTCAAGAGATATAGTATTAAAACACTTGATTGTCTCCCTTGATCCTAGGTCCTGGCAGAGTTGTGCAGACTCAGTACAACTGAGCTTTGGAGGAATACATATATTTAAAGAGGAGTCTGTAATTTGCTTTCTAATTGATCATGATCTTTTCATCAAAGAATTTCATGAATTTATGACTGCTGAAGAGAAAGCCATCCTCTCTTGGGGAATGATGCTTTTTAGTTCGCTTTGCGACAGTATCAAAAAATACATTTTGGATTGTTCTTATTTTCCTCAATTAAGTTGGAAAAATAGGATGAACGAGCAGCAGTGAGGGCTCTTCGATACTGCATGGTACTGTCTTTCCAAGCTAGTCAGAAGACTTCCAGTTCAGTGAAACGCCATTTCCGTTCCAATTTTCTGGAAGCTTGATTCAGAGCTAGGGTATTTTCTGTATACCAGGGAGCTAGTTTCTTATGACAAATGTTTTTGTTTTTAGGGGTGTGACTGCATCTAGGGTATTACACAAAGTTAAATTGAGTTCCTCAGTTAGGTGGTTAACTGATTTCTGTACTCTGACGTCCTTGGGTAGGTGGATGGAGTCTGGAAGGGCATCTAGGAATCTTTGGGTTGTCTGAGAATTTATAGCACGGCTTTTGATGATCCTTGGTTCAGGTCTGATCAGATTATTTGTTGCAATTGCAAACGTAATAAAATGGTGGTCCGATAGTCCAGGATTATGAGGAAAAACATTAAGATCCACAACATTTATTCCACGGGACAAAACTAGGTCTAGAGTATGAGTATGGCAGTGAGTAGGTCCGGAGACATGTTGGACAAAACCCACTGAGTCGATGATGGCTCCGAAAGCCTTTTGGAGTGGGTCTGTGGACTTTTCCACGTGAATATTAAAGTCACCAAAAATGTGAATATTATCTGCCATGACTATAAGGTCCGATAAGAATTCAGGGAACTCAGTGAGGAATGCTGTATATGGCCCAGGAGGCCTGTAAACAGTAGCTATAAAACGTGATCGAGTAGGCTGCATAGATTTCATGACTAGAAGCTCAAAAGATGAAAACGCAGTAGTTTTTGTATATTGAAATTTGCTATCGTAAATGTTAGCAACACCTCCGCCTTTGCGGGATGCGCGGGGAATATGGTCCCTAGTGTAACCAGGAGGTGAGGCCTCATTTAACACAGTAATTTCATCAGGCTTAAACCATGTTTCAGTCAGGCCGAAAACAATAGGTGTAGACTTTACCGTGAAATGCTTACTTAGAAACCTTTTCCCAACAATGCAGAGTTAAAAAATAATAATACAAAAATTACAACTAAATAGCAAAAAAGGAAATGTTAACACAATAAAATAACGAGGCTATATACAAGGAGTACCGGTACCGAGTCAATGTGCAGGGGTACGAGGTAGTTGAGTTAATTTAGGTAATATGTACATGCAGGTAAGGGTAAAAGTGACTAGGCAATCAGGATAGATAATAAACAGAATAGTGTGTGTGTGTTGGCGTGTCAGTGTAGTATGCTTGAGTGTGGGGGTAGAGTCCAGTGAGTGTGCATAGAGCCAGTGCAAGAATGTTTCCAGGAAGTCTGGAGGTCTTTTTGGTGTGTGTTTGTGTCTGAATGTGTGCGTGTGTGTGTCTAATTCAGTGCTATAGCTGCAGGCAGAATATGACACAGGAAGTGTGGGTGTTTCCAGTATCACAGTGATTGAGAAAAATGGATTTCACAATGCAATCAAGTCACTGATGTACCAGTGTAAAAATAAAAAAAAGTGAGAATACTTTAAAAAGTCATGTTTTATTGTTTCCCAGAGCGTTCGTAACGTTAAGATCATCGTTAGAACCTTCTTTAGTAGCCGAGGTGATTCCCAGTTCCTTCGTTAGTAATGTGGCACATCTAGTGATCCAGACCACTCATAGCGCAGCCAAAGTGCATCATTATATGCATTTATTTTGCCCTTTCGCCACACTTTATTCACAGGTTTTCGCTAAACAGCATAAACATCTTGATTTTTTTTTTTTCTGTCTGACTTCGACTACCGTTACCTTCAGAACTAAGTTGACTACAAATACAAAGTTGCCAAAGTGTTTGAAATTGTTACAAACAAGTGCAGAATACAATTATGCTTCGAATGAAAACCAAGATGACTGCATTAAAAGATGCTTAGCCTACATGGGTCTGTGTAGGCTATTTCCATCAATAGAGTTCTATTTTTCGACTAGGCTATTCGACCAAGTTTTTCATGACGTGTGACAACGTGGTCAACGATGTGCCCAATCTGTGATGTAGTGCATTGTTATTGGGTAAGCATAATAAAGCTGCCTCAGTACCACCTACGGCTGAAAATAGGCTATTATCTCTCTATGGGCTGATCCTTGGTCAGTATTGTGAAATCATTTTAATGTTAAGATTTGAATGGAGATATCTGATCCTAACAGTGTTGACACATGGTATAACAAGGCACTAAGCGAACGTTCTCGCTGGGTGGTTCTTCGGGAAACAAGTTGGCTCGTGTATATAATGATGCATCTGGTACGTCATCGTAATGCTTAAGTTACATCGCAACTGGGAAACGAGGCCCACAGGTGTTGCAAATCCTAAATAGAATCCCTTACATATCTAACCGTCACCCATTCCAATGTCATCTCTCCCATGTAGGAAGCTTGTCCTCTCTCCTGCGTTCCAAATGGGGACCCCTGAAAGACAACGAGGCCACCGTCATTTTCTACACCAGGCAGATCCTGGAAGGGCTTAAGTATCTCCATGACAACCAGATAGTCCACAGAGACATCAAGGTGAGGTTTGTTGTTGCTAAATAAAAACATTTTTAACGTTTTTTTTAAGTACCAATGCCACAGCGGATTTAAATTCTCACGGTCAGAGGTAGTCGTGTTCATTTGGTACTAAACGGCGGAAAATGGAGTGAAACAGGAAGGCATTTCCTGGACTTAAGAAACGCTCCTTTTTGTTTTCCTTTTCAAAACGTTTTGCTACGTTGTGGCCTACTGAGCATGACCCTGGTGTATGTTGCTTACTCAACTACTAATGTGTTGTGGGGAAAGAGTATCTGGTGTAAGAAACAAGTCATTTTCTCACAGGGTGACAACGTGTTGATTAACACCTACAGTGGTGTTCTCAAGATCTCTGACTTTGGCACCTCGAAACGACTGGCGGGAATCAACCCTTGCACAGAGACCTTTACAGGTGTGTGTGGGTGTATGTTTGATGTTTTTGTATGAGTGTGGTTGGGTATGTGGCCATGCTTTTTTCATATGAACATTTATATTTTACTTTGTTGGTATGAACATTATTTACTTGTGTTGTCTACATGTTTGTGTAGGCAGGTGTCTAAATGTCTCTGTGTGGTGTTCTTAGGGACACTGCAGTACATGGCTCCAGAGATCATCGACCAGGGCCCGCGGGGTTATGGGAAGCCTGCAGACATCTGGTCCTTGGGCTGTACCATAATAGAGATGGCCACGGGGAAACCACCCTTTCACGAGCTGGGCAGCCCACAGGCAGCCATGTTCAAGGTAATCTTTCTCTTAGAAAATAAAAGAGGACCGCACACTCTAGGAGCTCAGATGCAAAACTTTAATTACCAACGTTTCGACAGCCAAGCTGTCTTCATCAGGGTATAATCACAAACACTGCGGGATGACTCGTTTATGTAGTGTCAAAAGACACAGGTGTCTATAATCATGGCCAAGAGTGGCCTAATATCATTGGTTAATTCTCAAATATTAAAATGGCATACAAAGAACAAATGGAGAGCATTCAATCATAGATTCATTTTAAACTACACACGCTTACAAACAATTTACAATGGCACTATCACAATCACGGCTTCAGATCAAAGTCTACGTTGAGACCGAAGGGAGCAAGGGTCTTTAAGTTAAAGATCCAGGCAGCCTCTCGTTTTAACAATAAATTATCAAGGTCACCCCCTCTCCTAGGGAAGGTGACATGTTCGATGCCAATATAACGCAGAGACGAAATCGAGTGGCCTGCCTCCAAAAAGTGGGCCGCAACTGGATAAGTAGAGTTTTTACACCTAATGGTGCTACGATGCTCTGAGATACGTCCTTTTAATTTGCGCTTTGTTTTACCCACGTCATTTTTACCACAAGGACAAGTTATAAGATAAATAACTGCCTTAGTGGAGCACGTAATAACACCTTTGATTGGGATCGATTTCCCTGTTTGTGGATGTTTGAAGGATCTACATTTATAAGTGCTATTGCATTGAGCACAGCCATTACACTTGTAATTTCCATCCAGTAGGGGCGCAAATGGACGTTGTTCAGGAATATCTTGGGGTGGTAAATCACAGTGTACCAATTGGTCTCTGAGATTTCTGCTCCGCGAGAATACGACCAAGGGAAGGTCCAAAAACACATTACCGAGACTTTCATTGGATTTTAGAATGTGCCAATGTTTGTGAACGATTCCCTTAATTTGTTCAGAGCGCTTTGAATGGCGGGTAGTTAGAACGCAAGAATGCGTCTTTTTGCGAGACTGACCTTGAAAAAGGTCATGTTTTGTTTTGAATTTTCTCAATGGCAATATTAATCTGATCATTTTTGTAGCCCCTCTCCTTGAACTTTCTTTGCGTGTCAGCCATATTTCTGTCGAAACCTGATTTGTTTTTTGCAAATTCTTTTGATTCGACAGAATTGGCTGTAGGGCAAACTATTTTTCAAGGGAAGTGGGTAACAACTATCAGCCCTCAACAAACTGTTACGATCAGTAGGTTTCCTGTAAAGATCCGTGTATAGAACATTATCTTCACATAAGATCAGAAGATCAAGGAAACTGATTTGACGTGTATCAGATTGCATAGTAAATCTCTAATGATCAGAACAGGAGTTAAGAAAAGCATGGAACGCCTGGAGCTGTTTTTCATCACCCTTCCATAGAAAAAAAATATCATCAATACACTGTTTCCAAATAATGTTAGGCAAGAAAACATTTTTGAGAGGATTGAAAATAGACTGTTTCTCAATGTAACCCACATACAAATTAGCATAGTTAGGAGCCATGGGGGATCCCATAGCAGTACCCTTCGTCTGAATAAAGAAATCATTTAGAAACATGAAATAGTTATGTGTGAGTACTATTTCAGCCAATGTTAAAATGCATGCACTGGAAGGTTGTTCATTAGGGTCACGTTGCAGAAGAAAATGTTCCATGGCTTCAATACCGCCCTCGTGTGGAATATTTGTGCATACCGACTCAACATCAAAAGTAACTAACAAGGTATTCTCAGGGAGAGGATCAAGAGATTCAATGATAGAGATCATACTGCTGGTGTCCTTTACAAAGGAGGGGAGCTGTTCTGCGAGTGGTCTAATAAAAAAGTCAACAGAAGTAGATCGAGGGGCCGTTACTGCATCAATGCCCGCTACAATAGGGCGTCCTGGAGGTTGTAACATTCTTGTGTAATTTCGGCAAAGTGTAGAAAGTGCCAATTTTAGGGTGTTGAATAGCCAAAAAAGTAATGTTCTTTTTTGTTATCTGACCAGAACTTAAATACCCATCTAGGACCGTAAAGATAGTATTCTGAAATTGGGAAGTAGGGTCACTTCTGAGTTTCTTGTAAAAGGTGTTGTCAAGCAGCTGTCTATGACACTCATTTACATAAGCTGTCCTATCCATGAGTACAACCGACCCACCCTTATCAGCGGGATCAATCAAGCAAAGCTTGTTTTTCATCCTTGGGTAAATTATGGAAAGATTTGGACCCCTGTTTATTCTTAAGGAGATGTCCAACATCTTTTTCCACAAGTCTGCAATATGTCTCGATAGAGTGATTGCGATTGGCTGGAGGTATAAAATAACTCTTGCTTTTAAAAAGAGTCGGAATATGTGCAGGAGAGCAACTTACTGGTTCAATAGAAGTGTCAGAATTAGGGGAGCTAAAGTATTCCCTTAAACGGATGTTTCTAAAAAACCTAAACATGTCTGCCTTAACATCAAAATCGTTGCACTGGGTTGTAGGCACAAAAGATAACCCTTTATTAAGCAAAGAGACATGGGCAGGGCTCAATATCTCGCTTGATAAATTAAAGACACTCAGTCCCGTGGGTTCTGGGACCGTGTGAACGGTCTCCTCTGCCTCTGATAGTCGTTTCTTCTTACCCCGTCGGGTACGGCGTCTCGTCGATGCGCGTGCCTCCGCCCTTCTGTCCCTCCATCTCTACGATGCGCGTGCCTGCGGCCTCCTCCGCCCTTCTGTCCCTCCATCTCTACGATGCGCGTGCCTGCGGTCTCCTCCGCCCTTCTGTCCCTCCATCTCTACGATGCGCGTGCCTGCGGCCTCCTCCGCCCTTCTGTCCCTCCATCTCTACGATGCGCGTGCCTGCGGCCACCTCCGCCCGTCCAGTCTCTCGTTGAATAAAAAACTACCACTGGAAGCCGATGAGGCGCTGGTTGTAGAGCGTTGGTCAGACGGGGGTGGATGGACGTAAGCGGCATCCCTCCTGCGTCTGCCATGGAGAGGAGGAGCAGGACCTTGTCAGGGTTTCTCCAGATGTAGACTTTATCCTCGGCCATGTCTTTTTTGTCTTGGTTGAATTTCTTGATTTTAAGTTCCTTTATTTCTGTAGACAACTTGTCCTGGAGCGCTTGGTTAGTTTTCATCAGTTCATTGAATATGCCATCATCATTAACAGCTTGTGTAGTCGAAAATGAATTTATGATCGTATGCTATCCATTTGTTGTTTGTGTGCTGTTCCTTGAATGCTATTTTAATATTTGATAATTAACCTATGATATTAGGCCACTCTTGACCATGATTACAGACACCTGTGTCTTTTGACACTATAAACGAGTCATCCCGCAGTGTTTGTGATTACACCCTGATGAAGACCGCTTGGCTGTCGAAACGTTGCTAATTACATTTTTGCATCTGAGCTCCTAGAGTGTGCGGCTCTCTTTTATTTTCAAGTTCTACTCTGCTAGCCAGCACCTCGCTTAAATAGGTGTGCGTTTCTTTTTCTTCAAAACCTAAAGGTTTGACAATGAGTATGTTATTACATACTCAAGGTACTATACCTTGTTAGTACCTGGTGAATACTGGACTGTACAGAATTTTACCAGCTGAATCCAGGGTTGTGTTCAGAAAGCATCAAACTGAAGATATACTTAAACAGGGAGGGACTACCTGAACTTGTCCAATAAGAAACTGTCAGTTTCCGTTGCAAAACGTTTTACCTACTGAACACAACCCTGAAGAGTACGTACTCTGTTCCCGTCTCCCTCTAGGTTGGTATGTTCAAGATCCACCCGGAGGTGCCGGAGTGTATGTCAGGTGAGGCCAAAGTCTGCATCATGAGATGCTTCACACCGGACCCAGACAACAGGGCCACGGCCTCTGAGCTACTCAAGGACTCCTTCCTCAAGTCCACCTCCCGGAGGAAGGCCAAGCCAGAGCCTGGGACACTGCCTACGGATGCTGGTGAGTCATCATCATTGTTATCGTCATAATCATAGGTAGCTTTATTTTCATCGTCATGGTTAGCGTCATCATTTTTATAGTCATCGTCAGTGCCAGAGTCTGGTCTTGTGACTCCTATCGATCTATCGATTCCCTTTATTTTTTTGAGCAGTGTGTGTGTATATATATATATATATATAATCTCGCATGCCCGATCTGTCGATCGATCAGATCGATAGGAGTGGCCAAGAAAGGGCATACAAGATTATATATATATATATATATATATATATATATATATATATATATATACACTGCTAAAAAAAATAAAGGGAACAATTAAACAACACAATGTAACTCCAAGTCAATCACACTTCTGTGAAATCAAACTGTCCACTTAAGAAGCAACACTGATTGACAATAAATTTCACATGCTGTTGTACAAATGGAATAGACAACAGGTGGAAATTATAGGCAATTAGCAAGACACCCCCAATAAAGGAGTGGTTCTGCAGGTGGGGACCACAGACCACTTCTCAGTTCCTATGCTTCCTGGCTGATGTTTTGGTCACTTTTGAATGCTGGCGGTGCTTTCACTCTATTGGTAGCATGAGACGGAGTCTACAACCCACACAAGTGGCTCAGGTAGTGCAGCTCATCCAGGATGGCACATCAATGCAAGCTGTGGCAAGAAGGTTTGCTGTGTCTGTCAGCGTAGTGTCCAGAGCATGGAGGCGCTACCAGGAGACAGGCCAGTAGATCAGGCGACGTGGATGAGGCCGTAGGAGGGCAACAACCCAGCAGCAGGACCGCTACCTCCACCTTTGTGCAAGGAGGAGCAGGAGGAGCACTGCCAGAGTCCTGCAAAATGACCTCCAGCAGGCCACAAATGTGCATGTGTCTGTTCAAACGGTCAGAAACAGACTCCATGAGGGTGGTATGAGGGCCCGGCGCCCACAGGTGGGGGTTGTGCTTACAGCCCAACACCGTGCAGGACGTTTTTCATTTGCCAGAGAACACCAAGATTGGCAAATTCGCCACTGGCGCCCTGAGCTCTTCACAGATGAAAGCAGGTTCACACTGAGCACATGTGACAGACGTGACAGTCTGGAGACGCCGTGGAGAACGTTCTGCTGCCTGCAACATCCTCCAGCATGACCGGTTTGGCAGTGGGTCAGTCATGGTATGGGGTGACATTTCTTTGGGGGGCCGCACAGCCCTCCATGTGCTCGCCAGAGGTAGCCTGACTGCCATTAGGTACCGAGATGACATCCTCAGACCCCTTGTGAGACCATATGCTGGTGCGGTTGGCCCTGGGTTCCTCCTAATGCAAGACAATGCTAGACCTCATGTGGCTGGAGTGTGTCAGCAGCTCCTGCAAGAGGGAGGCATTGATGCTATGGACTGGCCTGCCCGTTCCCCAGACCTGAATCCAATTGAGCACATCTGGGACATCATGTCTCGCTCCATCCACCACCACAGACTGTCCAGGAGTTGGCGGATGCTTTAGTCCAGGTCTGGGAGGAGATCCCTCAGGAGACCATCCGCCACCTCATCAGGAGCATGCCCAGGCGTTGTAGGGAGGTCATACAGGCACGTGGAGGCCACACACACTACTGAGCCTCATTTTGACTTGTTTTAAGGACATTACATCAAAGTTGGATCAGCCTATAGTGTAATTTTCCACTTTAATTTTTAATTTTGAGTGTGACTCCAAATCCAGACCCAATTTTTGTAGGATTTTGTTGTCAGCACATTCAACTATGTAAAGAAAAAAGTATTTAATAAGAATATTTCATTCAGTCAGATCTAGGATGTGTTATTTTAGTGTTCCCTTTATTTTTTTGAGCAGTGTGTGTATATATGTGTGTGTATGTATATATGTGCATATATATATATATATATATATATACACACACCTCGCTCTCCTTGTCTTTCAAAAATACAAAAGTGATCCTAATTTCTATCCCAATTTCTATCACCACACTCATTATTTTCATAATTGTCTGAATATTAATTATTATTGCCCTTGTCTGTGTATAGTCTTCCTAATTCAGAAAGGCCATGCTCATCGCCATTCTGTTACCATTACTGGGGTAATGACTCTGCCCTGCTTTGTGTCCTGTAGGTGACAACTACCAGCGCAGTATGTCTGTCCCAGTGTCTATACCTGTGACAGATACAGACACGATGGATCTGTCGTGCTCCTGGGACCTCCGGAGGACCATCTCCCCCCTCAGAGGAAAGGACATTAAAAAGAGCCCACCCAGCACCAGAGGCTTCCTGCCGTAGGTCAAAACATCCTATACCCTCTGGTTCCCCATTCGATTACATCCGATTTGTGAAACAACTTCATTGTAGATCATTGCCTTACTGTTAATGCAATAGATCATCTCAAGATAGATGACCATGTCTTTTTCTAAATTGTCTGAAAAATCCAACTGCTCCATGATGAGCTTCCACCATATTGTCTTATTTTCCAATCGCTGCAGACTGAGGGGAGGAGTAGAGGAGAGGTCCGATTTTCAAGCAATTGAGATGGAGCCCATGCTAGATATTGCCAAAGACCATATTTGTATGGCAGAATGTTTTATCTATGTAACATTGGTGTATCTCGTCTCCACCTTGTGGTGGCCAGGGTGTCAGAGGAGCCCAGTGCTGTGGACACGACGGCTAGTCCAGCCACGTCAGGGGAGAACCTGGGCCTGTTCCTACTGAGGAAGGACAGCGAGAGGAGGGCCACACTGCACAGGATCCTCACTGAGTACATCACCGACGTGGTGCACAACATCCAGAACACACTACCTCAGGTAGAGCGAGAGGTAGAGAGAGAGAGAGAGAGAGAAATATTGGGCTGTATGTGTCAGAGTAGGAGTGCTGATCTAGGATCTGTTTGACCTTTTAGATCATAATGAATAAGACCGGATGGACCTGATCTTAGATCGGTACTTCTACTCTTTGACAAAAAAAAAAATATGGGCCCAGAGAAGGATCTATCCCTGATACAGTCAACTCCTGATACATGCAATGGCTTAGGATGGTTATGAGGGCATGCATATATCCAGAGCAATTAAAGACAATGTATGGTGAAATAATATAATAATAATAAATGTCACTTAGCAGACTTTTACGTATGGTTGGTCCCGGGAAAGTGAACCCACTACCCTGGTGTTACAAGCACCATGCTCTACCAACTGAGCTACACAGGGCCACATTTTACACTTGTAGGTTTCTTTGCCGATAATTATTTTAGAATGTTTCCTCTCTCCTTGCCTCTAAGCAAACAGACGTTGGGTCTGTGACCTCAGAGCACATCTCTGAGCTGATTGGCTGCCTGCGGGAGAACATCCGCTCTCCAGACAGAAGGCACCTGACCAACAGATTGGTGAAGTTGCGCTCCACACTGCTTGCTACCGCAGTACCCCTCAAAAACCTGCGAGCTGTGCTCTTCAGCTTCCAGGATGCGGTAGGTCACTGGAGGTCACCGTTGTGTTCATTCGGGTATGCAACAGAAAACATTACAAAACATCTTGCAACATCTTATTGGAGTAGTCCCTCCCTGTTCTTTATCATGTGGTACTTAATGAACATTACCCAGGAGTTGCATCGCCAGTCCTTGAGGACAGTAGCCCTGCCAGTTTCCATTTCTCCCTGGCACGTAAAAGATTGCTTACTGTCATTGATTGGCCATAGATTTCACAAACGGTTCCTCAAGTATTAGACAGATAGTAATCACAAGGCCAGGGTGGACGGGGGATTGAACAGGGGGAGTCGTATATGTGTAAATAGCCAGGAGTTTTACCACAGGCTATGCATCACACCCAATAGTATTGTGCTAATCCGTTCTTCTCACTCACTCCCTCGTGTGTGTGTGTGTGTGTGTGTGTGTGTGTGTGTGTGTGTGTGTGTGTGTGTGTGTGTGTGTGTGTGTGTGTGTGTGTGTGTGTGTGTGTGTGTGTGTGTGTGTGTGTGTGTGTGTGCAGGTGAAAAAGGTGTTGAGGCAGCAGCAGGTGAAACCTCACTGGATGTTTGCTCTGGATAACCTGCTGAGGCAGGCCGTGCAGGACGCCATCACTGTACTATTACCAGGTAAGAACCAGCAGAGTCAGGCCTAATTCAGAGTCAGGCCTAATCCCAACTTCTATCCGTTGTATTGGACATAGAAATTCCTCATAGAACTCCTGTTCAATTTCATGATATGACTCTGGGATTTGGAATTGAGTCCATCCCCGCCATTCAAAGACCTCACCACCTCCCAAATCCCCGCACACACGCACACTCTTGCTCACACACACACCTCAATGTCTTTCAGAGCTCAAGCTACAGCTGCAGTCTTCCTTTGAGACGAAGGAGAGTAGCCCAGAGAGAGGGCAGCGGCCCAGTGAGCTAGTAAAGCTTTTGCCTGCAGTTTTCTCAGATGACCAGGTGGCGGCGCCAGCCGACACAGAGACCATAGAGGAGTTTTCAGAAAGCCCCTGCTTACCCAATGGCCTCCAGTACAACACTAACTGTCCCCTCAGTCAGGAACTGACAGATCTACGGCTAGAGACTCGCAGGTTCAGTGCCATTTACTTAGCTGTTTATATTACATTGCTTTATTGGCATGACAAAAAAAATGCATTTGTATTGTCATGTGATTCTTTATTCCACCTTTTAACGTGGGGTTTCCTTTCATTTCAACTTTAGTATAATGGGCTTTAGAATGTAAAGAAAATAGTCATTCCTACAGATTCAGTGAAAAGTGCCAGTACACCACCAAGTGCCAGCACACCACCAAGGATTACATTGCAACCAGTTACAACGGTTACAATGTACTGTTACTTCAGGCCTGGTCCATAATGACTAATTGTATTTTCAGACTGCTGACTCAGCTGAGTGAGAAAGAGCGGGAATACCAGGAGCTACTGAGGAACTCTGTCCAGAGGAGACAGGATCAGATCGACACTACCAGGAACACATCAGAACCCACAGGTAATGTTTTCAGATCCCACTCCGTCCCAAAGCAGTCTGACTGCTGCTAATGTCAGCTCATTTAAGGCTAGTGTGTTGGTAAACATTGTACGTTTGGGTGAAGTACCTTAGTGAGCCTAATTCTGTCACTCTGCCACACCTTAGTATGTAGCAAGGCCGAGCACTCTTTGTCTAATAAATAATGAATATCGGGCGTTAAAATCCTGTGTGTTTTTGTATACATGTAGACACTGGAGGTTGAAGCTTGTGGTATGACAGTGGCCCCACAAGTTACAGCATGCCTACTGTCATGTTCCTAAAATGGAGAGATGGAATGCCATTGAGACAGTTTGTAGGCTTTGTGATTCACACCCTGTGTTTCTAGATCTCTCTCCACACCTCACCCTCAGACAGTGGATTTCTGCTTTACTGGTTTGAGTTTAAGGCGTGTCGCTCATTGCCGCTGAGATTCGAGATTTGGAACCAGACGTTTCAGTCATAATAATGATTAGAAACTGGCATCGGAAAATGTTGGCCTGTTTTTGTTTATAAGACCCTAATTAACGCTTTTGCTTTTTTATCTGTCAGGTTTACTTCTTTTACCCATGTTAACGCATACTGTCGCGAATAGCCCCGACCGGGACTCAAAACCTCAGTCCATGTGACTGTCAGTCGAACACCTTAACCATACCTGAAAATCTGCATTTGAAATCCTCACAATGTTCAGCGTAGTAGCATGATGGTGCAAACTGGTGACCAGATCATACCGACTTGTCTTCTCATCCTCCTGTAGATACAGAGTTGTCCCTGCAGATAAGTTTGAACCCAGAAGTCAAGTCCTTGGTTTGCTGGCTGAAGGCTATCCCAGTAGATCAGGACACCATAGACAAGGTAAGGAACTTCAAAAACGACTTTGTGTTTTAATGATGTGGGATTGGTTATCAAAATATGGTGTGGCTATTGATTTATGGGTAACTACATGCATGGAATAAACCATCTAATTGGTGAAAAGAGCCTTATTCACATTATAATAATATGACAAATCACAAAAGTCTATACCACGAAAAATCTGAAAAAATAGGAAGTAATGTAGCTCGGTTTCAGTCCGTGTTTGCATGAGGCTTGTTCTCACTGTGCTTTTGTTTGTAGTTACTCTCTCACGAGTTCACCTTGGACTGTCTCCTCACCATGGCCTGCAGGGATGACTTGATGTACTGTGCCATAAGGTGAACTTCCTCCTCCAATCATGTTCGCACATCCTTAAAGCAGAAACAGGAAACTGATCTACGCTAATGAGGAAAACCCATTCTTTTCTGTTTGGATGTTTATGTCGTTATTCAAAGGACTGTGAAAGTACTGTGAATCGCTGAGATGTGTCAATGTGTGACTAGGGATCTGTGCAGTAGGAGGGTGTATGGATGTGACACCCACCCACACACACACAAAGGGTCTGTATTTTTTACTGTTACTGTTTCTCCACAGAGGAGGGATGCTGTGTCGTGTCTGGGCGGCCATCACAACACAGAGGAAGTCACAGCTCAAATCTCAGCTCAGCACACACTCTGAAGAGGACGAGGACAGCATTCTCTGATGGGTCATTACGTGTTCCACTAATAGGCTGGTCCTATAAACACAACATGGTACAAATTTACTGAGTCTGTGAATTTGTCTCATAGTTAAGATGCAGGAATTAGTGTGTGTGCGCATGGACGGTTTTCTGAGAATAAGATAATCATGTCATAAAAATTGGGACCTACCTTAGTATTTCCCCAAAGATGTTATATTGAAACTGAAATGGTTACAAAAAGATGGATGAACAGTCAAGGATATGTTTTTCTGTCATTTCTTATTGTGAATCACTGTACTTGTAAAACGGGTTCGGAGAAATCTGCAGTCTGATTGGCTGAAATGGGGTTCTAAACCATTGACAATTCCCTGATATTCGGAGGGGTGAGGGGGGATATTTAGGGCCAACAGCTGTCATATTTTTACCTCAATAGATACTCCGTGCCTCCATGATACTTCACATTCATTTGTTAGTTTGGTGTGTAGTATAAAACAAAATGTACCTCTTTAATGTACACCATTTCTGAGCTCTTCGCAGGGCCTAGGACTTGAAGAAAAGTTATGTTATTGATGGTAAATATACACTTTTGCGAGAATGTGTTCTGGTGATTGGTCATTGTGGGAATAGTGGTGTCTGTAATAGGTGTATACCACATACTGGTGGTGTCTGTAATAGGTGTATACCACATACTGGTGGTGTCTGTAATAGGTGTATACCACATACTGGTGGTGTCTGTAATAGGTGTATACCACATACTGGTGGTGTCTAACAGGTGTATACCACATACTGGTGGTGTCTGTAATAGGTGTATACCACATACTGGTGGTGTCTGTAATAGGTGTATACCACATACTGGTGGTGTCTGTAATAGGTGTATACCACATACTGGTGGTGTCTGTAATAGGTGTATACCACATACTGGTGGTGTCTGTAATAGGTGTATACCACATACTGGTGGTGTCTGTAATAGGTGTATATGGGTCTTTCGATAAAGAAAGGGGCCAATGTTCATGTTAAAAATGTCATGTGTTTAAATATGATTTGTCTCTGTTTCACATTTGTAGTTACAGGAATAAAAGTCTTGGTAGGCATAATTACTAACGCCACCTAGCAACAACAAAACATCTACATGTCATTCAAAATGTCACATGAAACATGGACACTGCATGTTTCTTTGTCATGCCTAGTAGCCAGGTCTGTTTGTGCTTTAGTCAACTTCTCTATAATTTATAGCCCTGCTAAACATTCCTGATTTTGTGGTATCCAATTGTCTTATCGCTGCAACTCCCGTACAGACTCGGGAGAGGCTAAGGTCGAGAGCCGTGTGTCCCCCGAAACAAAACCCAACCAAGCCGCACTGCTTCTTGACACAATACCCGCTTAATCCGGAAGCCAGCCGCACTAATGTGTCGGAGGAAACACCGTACACCTGGCGACCGTGTCAGTGTGCACTGCACCCGGCTCGCCACAGGAGTCGCTAGTGTGCGATGGGACAAAAACATCCCTGCCGACCAAACCCTCCTCTAACCTGGACGACGCTGGGCCAATTGTGCGCTGCCCCATTGGTCTGCCGGTCGCGGCCGGCTGCAACAGAGCCTGCACTTGAACCCAGAATCTCTAGCGGCACAGCTATTACTGCGATGCAGTGCCTTAGACCACTGCACCACTCGGGAGGCCCAAAAGTAATTTGAAATGTTTTTTTTAATTTTAATTTTAAAACGAAACAATTGACCGTTTTCACATTCCCGATTGCTCCATTTTAACTCAGGAAAACAAACGATCAAAACGTACACGGACTGTATTCTTATCTCAGGAATCCTGACTTAATGTTGTCCACTGAGTAGGCTAATTATCTTGACCGCCGTAACAACATGGACACAGACATGTTCTGTCACTCCTCGAGATCAACAGTAATTCCTGCACTTTGGCTGTTGTTCAATCACATGCGATATAACAGGAGCTCTTTATCGCTTGACTGACATTCAACAAAACAAATCCTGAATCAGATGATGTAGCGCGATAATGTCCCCCTCACACTAAACAGCTAGACATCAAATGCGCAACAAACAACTATTATGCATACAGTGGGAAGAAAAAGTATGTGAACCCTTTGGAATTATCTGGATTTAGATCTGATCTTCATCTAAGTCACAACTGACAATCACAAGCTGCTTAAACTAATAACACACAAATTATTATACTTTTCTTCTCTATATTGAATGCATCATTTAAACATTCACAGTGTAGGTTGGAGAAAAATAATGACTTCTCCAAAAGCTAATTGGAGTCAGGTGTCAGCTAACTTAGAGTATAATCATTGTGACAAGATTGGAGATGTTGGTTAGAGCTGCCCTGCCCTGTTAAAAAACACTCACAAAATTTGAGTTTGCTATTCACAAGAAACATTGCGTGATGTGAACCATGCCTCAAACAAAAGAGATCTCAGAAGACCCAAGATTAAGAATTGTTGACTTACATAAAGCTGGAAAGGGTTACAAAAGTATCTCTAAAAGCCTTGATGTTCATCAGTCCACGGTAAGACAAATTGTCTATAAATGGAGAAAGTTCAGCACTGTTGCTACTCTCCGTAGGAGTGGCCGTCCTGCAAAGATGACTGCAAGAGGAGAATGCTCAATGAGGTTAAGAAGAATCCTAGAGTATCAGCTAAAGACTTACATAAATCTGTTGATGAGTCTACAATAAGTAAAACCCTAAACAAGAATGGTGTTCATAGGAGGACACCACGGAAGAAGCCACTGCTGTCTTTAAAAAAAAATGTCTGCACATCTGAAGTTTGCAAAAGAGCATCTGGATGTTCCACAGTGCTACTGGCAAAATATTCTGTGGACAGATGAAACTAAAGTTGTGTTGTTTGAAAGGAACACACAACACTATGTGTGGAGAAAAAAAGTCACAGCGCACCAACATCAAAACCTCATCCCAACTGTAAAGTATGGTGAAGGGAGCATCATGGTTTGGGGCTGCTTTGCTGCCTCAGGGCCTGGACAGCTTGCTATCATCGGCGGAAAAATTTATTCCCATGTTTATTAAGACATTTTGCAGGAGAATGTAAGGCTATCTGTCCGCCAATTGAAGCTCAACAGAAGTTGGGTGATGCAACAGGACAACGACCCAAAACACAGAAGTAAATCAACAACAGAATGGCTTCAAAAGAAGTAAATACGCCTTCTGGAGTGGCCCAGTCAGAGTCCTGACCTCAACCTGATTGAGATGCTGTGGCATGACCTCAAGAGAGCAGTTCACACCAGACATCCCCAGAATATTGCTGAACTGAAACAGTTTTGTAAAGAGGAATGTTCTAAATTTCCTCCTGACCGTTGTGCAGGTCTGATCCGCAACTACAGGAAGCGTTTGGTTGAGGTTATTGCTGCCAAAGGAGGGTCAACCAGTTATTAAATCCAAGGGGTCACATACTTTTCCCGCCCAATACTGTGAATGTTTGCACAGTGTGTTCAATAAAGACATGGGAACGTATAATTGTGTTAGTTTAAGCAGACTGTTTGTCTATTGTTGTGACCTAGATGAAGATCAGATCACATTTTATGACCAATTTATGCAGAAGTCCAGGTCTTCCAAAGGGTTCACATACTTTTTTGTGCCTCTGTAATTATGTTAAAGTTACTCTTTCTGTTAAATGCATTTGATTTTGCAATCGCATGCATTATTTTCGACGTGTGTGTGCCCTTCGAAGCTGTTTTCACACTAACACAGGGAGGTACAACATGTTACAAGGTTACAGTGCACTTCTGAGATCTCCATACAAAAAAAGTGTCCGACAGCAATATCCAGGAATTTTACAGGATCAAGTTCAATGTGTAATTCATTTGTTAAACGCTTAGTATATGATATAACAACAAACAGTATTATAAATGTAAGGAAAGAAAGGAAAAATTCCAAATATGACAAAGGGTTTAAACAGGTTTTGATTCTACTCATGAATTATACTGAACAGTTCATATAAGGGATTCAGTCCATTTCAATCAATGAATTAGGCCCTAATCTATGGATTTCACATGACTGGGAATACAGATACTGTATGTATCTGTTGGTCACCGATACTTTTTTAAAAAAAGTAGGGGTGTGAATCAGAAAACCAGTCAGTATGTGGTGTGACCACCATTTGACTCATGAAGCGCGACACATCTCTTTTGCATAGAGTTGATCAGGCTGTTGATTGTGGCCTGTGGAATGTTGTTCCACGCTTCAATGGCTGTGTGAAGTTGCTAGATATTGGTGGGAACTGGGACATGCTGTCGTAAACATCAACCCTGAGCATCCCAAACTTGCTCAATGGGTGCAGGCCATAGAAGAACAAAGACATTTTCAGCTTCCAGTAATTGTGTACAGACCCTTATCTACACGGGGCAGTGCATTATTATGCTGAAACATGGTGATGGCGGCAGATGAATGGTACGACAACGGGCCTCAGGATCTCATCACGGTATCTCTGAGCATTCAAATTGCCATCGATAAAATGCAATTGTGTTCGTTGTCCTGTCAGTAGCTTATGTCTGCCCGTACCATAACCCCACTGCCACCATGTGGCACTCTGTTCACGATGTTTACATCAGCAAACCACTTTCCCACACACTATACACGCTGTCTGCCATCAAAACGGGATTCATCTGTGAAGAGTACACTTCTCCAGCATGCCAGTTGCCATCGAAGGTGAGCATTTGCCAACTGAAGTCGGTTACGACACCAAACCGCAGTCAGGTCAAGACCCTGGTGAAGACGACGAGCATGCAGATGAGCTTCCCTGAGACGGTTTCTTCGGTTGTGCAAACCCACAGTCTCATCAGCTGTTCAGTTGGCTGGTCTTAGACGATCCTGCAGGTGAGGAAGCTGGTGGTGGAGGTCCTGGGCTGGCGTCGTTACACGTGGTCTGCATTTGAGAGGCCGGTTAGACGTATTTTCAAATGATCTAAAATGATGTTTGAGGCAGCTTATGGTAGAGAAATGGACATTCAATTAAACCCCAACAGCTCTGGTGAACATTCCTGCAGTCAGCATTGTGTTGTGTGACAAAACTGCACATTCAGGTGGATGGATTATCTTGATAAAGGAGAACTGCTCATTAACAGGGATGTAAACAAATTTGTGCACAAAATTTGAGAGAAATAAGCTTTTTGTGCATATGGACAATTACTGGGATCTTTTATTTCAGCTCATGAAACATGGGGCCAACACTTTACATGTGTTTTATATATTTGTTCAGTATAGATTGATAGGTAGCTCCTGTGATGTGTGATCACTTCCATATTCTATGACTTGGCTCATGTGTTACCATGGTTCCATCACAGTTAGTACTGTCGGTACCGTTGGCACCAGGCAGGATGGATCCATGGACTCCGGACGATCCCAGGAGCCCGGATGTTTCTGAGATACTGCGACCGGCTCACCTGGCACCGGCGGTCATACCACACTCAGTCCCTTAGGTCACTAGTTTTGCCCATTCTAACGTTCGTTCGAACAGTAACTGAATGCCTCGATGCCCATCTGCCTGCTTTATATAGCAAGCCATGGCCACGTTACTCACTGTCTGTAGGAGCAAACTATTTTTGTGAACGGGGTGGGGTACCTAATCAACTATCCACTGATTTTAAGTTCCCCGTTTATATCTTAATGTATTCACATGAAGAAAAAGCTGAGTATTATTGACTGTGTAACAGCTCCAAACAGTCACTGATACCCTAGTTTATAGAAAGACCCAAATGCTGTCATAAGCTGAAAGATCAATAGAAGGAAAGAGGATCATATTTGTGTACCTGTGAGTGTACACACGCCCCTGCTCACTCAATCTCATACACACACACACACACACACTCACAGATAGAGAGAGATCCAAACACACAGTCTGGTGGAAGAAGTGAATCAGTGGTGCCCACACTGTAAAATTCCACACATGCTTCCCCATCTGTTATTATACTGTTGACATCACCTTGGAGACAAGTGTTTGGGCCTTCCTGTTATCCCAGGCCATATGGCTACACACACTGTGTGTGTGTGTTTCATCCATTTAGTTGTGTAATTATTCCCCAGTATTCTCTATGGTCCTATATGCAATTGGTGAGATGGGACAATGAAGTCAATTATTTTCACAACTACAATAAGTGATAGAAATATTAGAGGGCTAGTGAAGTATAAATCTACTCAAACACTGAGTCATAAGGGATATTAAAATCATTTAGGGATTGGGCTTGGTTCACTTTAATGTATTAATAATACCCACCAAGGCATATCAGTATTGTCTGTTTTTTATTTAGATAAATGTTTATTTCCTCTCCTTTCTATTCTTCTCTATATGAGTGTTTTACCCTATTGCTATTGCATGTAGCAAATAAGGGCACATGGGTACATGATTAAAAACACCCAGAGAAATTAGTTACGACTAAAAAAAATTACATTTACATGATGCTAAATGAGACAACCACATGTCACAGGCATATTAAGTACACCTTTCCTCAATTAAGTAATTGTCAGCAAAGGCAGAGCTAGAAAGGGGGGAAGTCAAGTTCAAGTGTAGGAAGGAAGTCGTTTTTTGGGGGGGTGGGTCGAGGTGAGGAGGGTTATTATTTAAGAGGAAGAGGTAGGGTTTTAGTTGCTTTCGAAAGATGGGCAGGGACTCCGCTGTCCTCGCTGTTGGATTCCAATAATTGTTCTTGCCTTCGGCAAACAGAGGCTATTCTAATTATTCTAATTAGGCTATTCTCAAACCCAATAAGCACAGATTTTTTTTTTTTACAATGTCACCTAATAGTGTTCTGCAGATAAGGACTGCACAGAGTATATTTGAGAAGTTATTGCACAATTAAAATGTGTGCCTCTGTTCTCTGATAGATCCAGGTCAATAGTGTCTCTAGGGTTTGTTGCTAGGGTTTACATCAAGTTTCGAGTCAGGTGAATAACCATTTTAGTATTACAAACCAACGTAATTTTTTGAGTAAACAAAGTCAATGACTGATGATGACCAATGTAAGAGTTATAAATGATGCTCTCTATACAGATAGTGTCCCTTTAATTTCCAGTGTCCCTTTAATTTCCAGTGTCCAATTGTACCTCAATGGGAGCCAAGTTCTAAGTAGAGGCTTGGGGAGCCAAGTCCGAGATGTCCTGATGATGTTGGACAGTTTCCCATGTGAAGGATCTTCCATCACCAAGAGTTGCAGTCTGTTTTGGAATGGGTAATGTTCAGGACCAGTAATAAACTGGTCCTGAACATCTCTAAAACTAAGAGCATTGCATTCCCTAAGTTCTAGACCTCAGCTGAATCTGGTAATGAATGGTATGGTTGATGAACAAGTTGAGGAGACTAAATTACTTGGCGTTACCTTAGATTGTAAACTGTCATGGTCAAAACATATAGATTCAATAGTTGTACAGATTTTATTTTGTTTTATTTATTTTATTTCACCTTTATTTAACCAGGTAGGCAAGTTGAGAACAAGTTCTCATTTACAACTGCGACCTGACCAAGATAAAGCAAAGCAGTTCGACACATATAACAACACAGAGTTACACATGGAGTAAAACAAACATACAGTCAATAATACAGTAGAAAAATAAGTCTATATACAATGTGAGCAAATGAGGTGAGATAAGGGAGGTAAAAGGCAATAAATAAGCCATGGTGGCGAAGTAAATACAATATAGCAATTAAAACACTGGAATGGTAGATTTGACAGTAGATGAGTGTGCAAAGTAGAACTACTGGGGTGCAAAGGAGCAAAATAAATACAGTAGGGGAAGAGGTGGTTGTTTGGGCTATTTATAGATGGGCTATGTACAGGTGCAGTAATCTGTGAGCTGCTCTGACAGCTGGTGCTTAAAGCTAGTGAGGGAGATAAGTGTTTCCAGTTTCAGAGATGTTTGTAGTTCGTTCCAATCATTGGCAGCAGAGAACTGGAAGGAGAGGCGGCCAAAGGATGAATTGACTTTGGGGGTGACAAGTGAGATATACCTGCCAGAACGCGTGCTACGGGTGGGTGCAGCTATGGTGACCAGCGAGCAGAGATAAGGCGGGACTTTACCTAGCAGGGTCTTGTAGATGACCTAGAGCCAGTGGGTTTGTCGACGAGTATGAAGCGAGGGCCAGCCAACGAGAGCCTACAGGTTGCAGTGGTGGGTAGTATATGGGGCTTTGGTGCATCCAATTTGTTGAGTAGAGTGTTGGAGGCTATTTTATAAATGACATCGCCGAAGTCGAGGGTCGGTAAGATGGTCAGTTTTACGAGGGTATGTTTGGCAGCATGAGTGAAGGATGCTTTGTTGCGAAATAGGAAGCTAATTCTAGATTTAACTTTGGATTGGAGATGTTTTATGTGAGATGATGGGGAGAGGTCTGTACGTGATAAAGAGATGTTCTGCTTTTTTTGACACTACATACCAAAAAGCAAGTCCTGCAGCCTCTAGTTTTGTCTTATCTTGATTATTGTCCAGTCGTGTGGTTGAGTGCTGCAGGGAAAGACCTAGTTAAGCTGCAGCTTGCCCAGAATAGAGCATCACGTCTTTCTCTTCTTGTAATCAGAGGGCAAATATAAATTCTATGGATGCCAGTCTCTCTTGGCTAAGAGTTGAGGAGAGACTGACTGCATCACGTCTTCTTTTTATAAGAAACATTCATCCCAAATTGTTTGCATAGTCAACTTAAACACAGCTCTGAAACACACACTTACCCTACCAGACATGCCACCAGGGGACTTTTCACAGTCCCCAAATCCAGAGCAAATTCAAGAAAGTGTACAGTATTATATACAGCCATTATTGCATGGAACTCCGTTCCATCTCATATTGCTCAAAACCTCACGGCACACCTCTCCCCTATTTAACTTAGATAGTTTGTGTGTATGTGTTGATTTGTCGGCTACGTGTGCCTTTAAAAAATATATTGTATGTAGTTCTGTCCTTGAGCTGTTCTTGTCTATTAATGTTCTTTAATATGTCATGTTTCATGATTTGTGTGGACCCCAGGAAGAGTATCTGTTGCTTTTGCAACAGCTAATCGGGATCCTAATAAAATACCAAAATATCTTCATCCTCTTCCCAATCACCAGACCTAACAAAGGATAGAGCATTCCTCTGTTCAGCACTCAATAACCTAAATTCTGGGTTAGTTCAAGTGTTCTCTATTCCTAACTAACACAAATAGACAGAAGTAGATTGTTTTGAAGTTATAAACTGGTCCAACATCAGGTTGAACAGAGGACTCTATTGACAAGTATGCATATTGTTACGAAAACCAATGACCAGCCTACTGATTTTGCTGCACTCGTTATGTCTAGGGTCTTAGGACTAGTTAACTGGTCTGTAAGATGTGCATCTATGTGAGAAATCAGCATAATGTGCTTGGGTGTTGAATGTACATGTGCCTTTCCTTGGTCCGGGCCTAGCGCTGTTTCTATTGACCTCTTGGTCGGCGAGTCCAAGCGGATTATTATGTTCAGATGGTGACGGAAACAAATATATACAAAAATGAAAACTACAAACGGGTATGCCTAAACAAAACGAAAGGCCTCATGACCACCAAACAAACCAGCAGCCTCACAGCATGCAAGTTGGGACACTGACTGACAATCACCCTAATTGACAGCACCTGATGTGCTTATCAACCAGGCTCATCACCGGGACAAGGTTGCTCCTGCCCCCTGGGGGAAATGAGTGCGGAAGTGGTAGTGAGCTGTATTGTGCTGTCTAAACTACCTAACCTATTCCAAAACAATATGATGTTGATTTTGAATGTCTGTTGCAGACCACTTATGGAAGAAGACCAGGCTCACAATTAGGATGTTGGAAACTCGGAGAGCAAAAAAAATTGCATCTGAGCTTTGGCCGACACGTTGAACAAGCTTTGGACAAGTTCATCCATCCCCCTAAATCCTCAGCTTTTGACTCAATGGAGGTAGTTGCACCTGCTGCTAGTCTGCAGAGATGCACTAGTGATGCAACTATAGTATCACCTCCAACAAAGGCAAGTGGATCAAAACACTGTTAACCTCAGACTAAGGCAGGGATTCAGATCATTCCCTGCTCACAAACCGTGGTTTGGGTTCCATGTTCTACAGCTTTGGAACAGTGTTCAACAATGATGACCCTTTGAGAAATACATCAAAGCACCCCTGAGAAACCCCCCTGTGTTGCGTCTGAATGAGACAAGAAGTGTGTCTGACCACACAGTGGGCTCAGAAGTGTTGAAGAACGGGATAAATCTATCATGAGTTGTACAACCTCTTCCAGCACGCCCATAATCCCATATGGCCAGCCAACAACCACCATTACTATCTTCTCTTCTGATGGTACTCTGAATGCCATTGCCACTTCTCAAAATGGCAGTAGCAGCCTGACCATTAAGCCAGAAAAAGCTAGTGTTGGACTTTGAGAAGAGACACAATGAGAAGAGACAGCTTTCAGCTCCTTCTCCAGGCTGTCTAAAGCACCTCGTCATCTGTAAGACTCACTCAAGGATATAACCCTTAGGGTCATTGAAGCACTGGAGAAAAGGGCAGGAAGTGGCACAACCAGCTCAATCTCACAGTCAGAGGCGTTCAATATGGCCAACACGGCAGTATCCAACCTCATGGCAAATATGTTGGCTGCAGGGAAGGATGTAGCTTCAGCTGAGAGAAGCGTTCAGATCCTTCTATCTACCGGCATCCTCCGGCCATTCATAGACCACCTGGTGGACCAGATCTGCAGCTTCCTTCTGCAGAACAGCACCCCATTGTCTTCAGTGACCTGTCTGCCCAGCAGAAGGCAGGCAGGTGAGATCCAGAGGGAGCTGTCAGCAGAGGGATACTGGGAGATAGTCTATGCCTTCACAGAGCCGTCCCTTCTAGAGCAATTGCTCCAAGTCCTCCTCCTTCCACCAGGAGATACTGATGTGGCATTCTGCTTTCCCTTTCTCAGACCCATTGCGAGTCTGACACCCACTTCATATTCACATACAGGCCAGGCCAGCTCAGGGTGTTCTAATCCACTCTCCAAGATCTGCCAAGGAGTAGTCAATCTCTTCATGCAAGCGATAGCTAAACACGTGGCAGACACACTGTCTCAGACAGCTGGGCTGCTAATTCCTGATGCCGAGCTGTAAAGAAACTGTTTATTGCACTAACCAAGTTCTCAAAAAGATTCTCAAAAAGATTCCCAAGGAGAAGAAATCTGATCCCAACCCAAATGACCAGCCCAGTGGTTCCAGGGATGAGGCTGTTGCCGATCCCAGTCTACCCACAGCCAAACCAGGTACAAAAAAAGAAAGGCAAGAAAATGTCCTTTCTTCAAAAGCTTTGGAAGATCAGCATCAAAAAGAAGATGGAGCGTCTTTAGGAAATGGCATACATTTCCTTTGATTATCTGGAATGAGTTCATATTTAGGATAGTGGCAAAGCCCCCAAAATGTTGAGATAACCCTACCAGAGGTATAACAAACACAACCATATGGTTGTATAAAAATATTTTACTGCAAAAGTGGTTAAATGTATAAATATTGTGACACAACCCCTTAACTCAAAAAGTGCAAAATAATGTAGCCCAATATTGCGATCTCTGATATTGCTCAAATTTGGAATACAGGTAGTCAGCTGTCTGCCCTACATACACAAACAAACAGCATTAGGGTTTTTCCATGCATCTTGGAAATATAGACCTGTAAACACACAGATACTATAGCAGAAATATCAACTATGAATATTTATGATAAACTTCACTTTTTGGTAGCTGTTCATTAGACAACTTTGCGAGTCTAATGTGTTCTCTCTTATTCAGTGCTGTATGGTGCTGCCTGAAAAGAAAGGAATACAGTTACACGTTTTCTCATGTTGTTGTGGCTATTGTAATCGGCTCTAAGGAAAACAAGTGGGCTCAGACATCGAAATTAAATGTTTTGGAGTCCAAGGTTCCTTAAAGGTTTTTGTATTTTTAGCCCCTACTCTTACAGTTAATAATAATCACATATTATCTTTGTATTTTGGCGTCCAAAATCCAATATGGCTGCCATAATTTGAGTTAAGTCAAATCACCTGTAAATATGAATTTTGTAAATGAGGCATTTTTTCAGAATTGTGTACAACAGGCATGCCTATAAAGACGGTTGGTGTGAATACATTTGATTCTGAATCCAATACAGCCAACGGGATTACACTCCAACACCTTCGCCTGCCCTTGTTCATTTTCTCTTGTGTTTTTCTGTTTTTAAAATGGTTTCATACAGCTCTTGGTATATCTAGGACTATGAGTGGTACTACCATGCCTCTGTTGACTTCTAAATGATAAGGAGGTGACTTATTAAGAGTTAGCAATCCTGGAGGGACAAGTTATACCACAGTGGGGGCAAGTTGTAGAGCTAGGGAGAGGGTGTCAGGGTTGGAATCTCTTTCCATTCGTTGGAGCCTCCCAGTTGCCTCATTGATTCTCAAAGAGCCTTGTCACTTGGAATATCTGGTGTTGCCAAGCCAAGCAGTCTGCTGTCTTTTTATATATCCAGAAAAAGGTGTTTGAGTGTTTATGGTTGGGCATATTGGATTCCTAACAAACTACATGGCCAAAGGTATGTGGACAAGCCTTCAAATTAGTCGATTTGGCTATTTCAGCCACACCCGTTGCTAACGTGTATTAAATTGAGCACACAGCCATGCAATCTATATAGACAAACATTAGCAGTAGAATGGCCTGTACTGAAGAGCTCAGTGACTTTCAATGTGCCACAGTCATAGGATGCCACCTTTCCAACAAGTCAGTTGGTAAAATGTCTGCCCTGCTAGACCTTCCCCGGTCAACTGTAGGTGCTGTTATTGTGAAGTGGAAACATATAGGAGCAACAATGGCTCTGCCGCGAAGTGGTATGTTAAAAATCATGTTCTCGGTTGCAACACTCCCTACTGAGTTCCAAACGACCTCTGGAAGCAACGGCAGCACAAGAACTGTTCGTCGGGAGCTTCATGAAATGGGTTTCCATGGCCGAGCAGCCACACACAAGCCTAAGATCACCATGTGCAATGCAAAGCATCGGGTGGAGTAGTGTATAGCTCTGCGCCATTTGACTCTGGAGCAGAGGTAACACGTTCTCTGTAGTGATTAATCCCACTTACCATCTAGCAGTCTGACGGACAAATCTGGGTTTGGTGGATGCACAAATGTATAGTGCCAACTGTAAAGTTTGGTTGAGGAGGAATAAGGAAACTCTTTGCCACCAAAACTTTTACATCAATAAAAAGGAAACATTGGAACATTATTCCTGACATCCAAATGTTAAGAATGGTCTGTGGGGATCTAAAGGATAAACATGCCATGTTGTTTATTATTTTGTGATGCCATTAAGGATGGTACTAAAAAGTCACTGTCTGAAAGTGTACGCATTCTATGTATAAACTTTACATCTAAGTGTTGTATAAAATATATGATTAAATATGAGAATACTTTTGTGAAGATAGCAATGTGATTTTAGCCTTCTAAATGAGAATTGTTTTTCATATAAACTTATGTCCAGTCAGTCCCCACGCCCAATTGAGCACAGACATTGTGTCGGCATGATGGAGCGCCCCCTTTTTACCCGAGGATAAAACCTTGGTAACAAAATTTACATTAGACCAGTTGATGTACAGTGCGACCAAGCGGACAGACGGTGTAAGCCGGACATCACAAATTGTTAAAACTACAAGACCAGAAAGCGTGGAGTGGTGGCTACACGGCTGAAAATGACGAGACCAGTACATTTCCAGGTTACTACTGGCGTGTAAAGTGGTTGGGAGCTGAACCCTGAATAATCAATCATTGAGACCACTACAAGACCAAAAGACGTGAGGCCGTGGTCCACACGTTGAAATGGTTAGAAACTGAATCTCTCAACCTCTACACAAGAAGAACTCACTAGAACTCACTAGACCTCACTAGATCATATCAGTCTGCAGCTGGCATGTAAAGTAGTCTAGAACTTTGCTTAAAGACGCAAGGTGGGAAGGAGAAACCCATCTCGGACAACCGTTGGTACATCTGAAGTATTTGTTCTGACAAACGCTTCACTACCAGAGAAGCTCTACAAATAAGAAGACCGTTGTGGCCTCTGCTGGACAACCAGAGCCTTACATCGAGCCACTCCCCATAGACGGATCGATTGGTTTCAACAGAGACACGACAGAGAAAGTCATCTACGCGTAAATATATATATTGCATATCTTATCCGAATGAGTGGTGGTTCATGTGCAAGGTATTACTGTTCCTTTGAGCATAGGTTCCAAATGTATCCAAGTGTTCTCTCATTGTCTCTCCCTCTCTTTACCTACCCCTCCCTCTCCAGATGTGTAGCAAGCCATTATATCTTGTCAGTCCTCTACGGACTTTTATCTCATGTAAGTGTGTATGTGTATTCGGTGTTATTATTTAGTTAGTAAATAAATAATTAAGCCAAATTGTGTATTGCGGATTCATCAATGAGGCTAGGGTTGTTGCAGATATCAAGGAATATGCAACGTTCAGAATGAGACTGAGGTATTAATGATTAACAAGTGACTGTTATTGATGTAAGAGATATCCATACATCTTTAGAGTTTAAGTCGGGAGATAGTAACTCGTTAAACAACTTTTCCTGTGATACCCCAAATTCCTAATGAGTTAATTGTTATATGATTCATTGAATCAAGTAACAATTAAACATAGTTGATCAAATAAATAACAGTTATCAGATTAATTATGGTCATGTCAAGACAGCCCCATATACAAAGCGAGGTCCATACAGAAATGTTTGTTGAGATCGGTGTGAAAGAATTTGACTGGCCTGCACAGAGCCCTGACCTCAACCCCATCGAGCACCTTTGGGATGAATTGGAATATCTACTGGGAGCCAGGCCTCATCGCCCAACATCAGTGCCCCACCTCTTGTGGCTGAATGGCAGCAAGTCCCTGCAGCAATGCTCCAACATCTATTTATTTAATTTTATTTATTTCACCTTTATTTAACCAGGTAGGCTAATTGAGAACAAGTTCTCATTTGCAACTGCGACCTGGCCAAGATAAAGCATAGCAATTTGACACATACAACAACACAGAGTTACACATGAAATAAACAAAACATACAGTCAATAATACAGTAGAACAAAAGAAAACAAAAAGTCTATATACAGTGTGTGCAGATGAGGTAAGTTAAAAGGCAATAAATAGGCCATGGTGGCGAAGTAATTACAATATAGCAACTAAACACTGGAATGGTAGATGTGCAGAAGTTGAATGTGCAAGTAGAGATACTGGGGTGCAAAGGAGCGAGATAGATAAATAAATACAGTATGGGGATGAGGTAGGTAGATAGATGGGCTGTTTACAGATGGGCTATGTACAGGTGCAGTGAGCTGCTCTGACAGCTGGTGCTTAAAGCTAGTGAGGCAGATATGAGTCTCCAGCTTCAGAGATTTTTGCAGTTCGTTCCAGTCATTGGCAGCAGAGAACTGGAAGGAAAGACAACCAAAGGAGGAATTGGCTTTGGGGGTAACCAGTGAGATATACCTGCTGGAGCGCATGCTACGAGTGGGTGCTGCTATGGTGACCAGTGAGCTGAGATAAGGCGAGGTTTTACCTAGCAGAGACTTGTAGATAACCTGTAGCCAGTGCGTTTGGCGACGAGTATGAAGCGAGGGCTTCCGAGAAGAGTGGAGGCTGTTATAGCAGCAAAGGGGCGACCAACTCCATATTAATGCCCATACTTTTTTACACAAAAATAATCTTGAGTACAGTACATATGTGCAGTACACAAATCTGAAAAATGTCTCTGAATTTAAAATGTGTGTATATATACTGGTGATTAAACCACCATTTAATGGTAATGTGGCAGCCATATTGGAATTTGGACTCAATATTGGATTTGAGTCAAATCTAGTTGGTTCCCCTAACTTAATTGCAAGACTAGGGGCTAAAGATACAAAATCCTTCACGGAACCTTGGACCCCCCAAAAATTAATTTTGATGTCTGAGCCCACTGGTTTTTCTTCGAGTCGATTACAATAGCCACAATATTTAAAAGAAAAACGTGTAACTGTATGTATTTTTGTCAGGCAGGACCACACAGCACTGAATGAGATTAAATTTGACTTGTGAGTTGTGTATTGAACAAAAAAGTTCATCATAAATATTCATAGTTGATACTTCCGCCTATGGTATCTGGGCATACAGTTCTATATTTTCAAAATTCTTTAAGATATCCTAATGCTGTTTGTTTGTATATGTAGGGCAGACAATATTCTGTTTTCAACTTGCCATGACACCACAGACTGCACAAGAGGATAATCCTGCCTCCTGTTCTTCCGAGAAGGAGAAGAACAAGCAGCCCTTATTCGTGAGAGTCTTTTCTACCATGACCAGAGCCCTGAACTGATAGCAGAACACCTCACTAGACTTGTGAGTATCAGCACTGATCTCTCTCTATGGCAATACACTGTACATTGGTTAAATGTACAGGGGCGGCAGGTAGCCTCGTGGTTAGAGTGTTGAACTAGTAACTGAAAGGTTGCAAGATCGAATCCCCGAGCTGAAAAGGTAAAAATCTGTCGTTCTGCCCCTGAACAAGGCCGTTAACCCACTGTTCCTAGGCCGTCATTGAAAATAGGAATTTGTTCTTAACTGACTTGCCTAGTTAAATAAAGGTAAAATATATATTTTTTTATAAAAATAAACAGTAAATCAAGCCAGGTGTTCGCTGCTGTGTCCTTGGACCAAGTTGTCAGCAGGCAAACTTTGTTTGTTTTGCTTTGTTTAATTTCAGTAAAACCTTTCATAGTGTGTGTAAGACTTGGTATAAGCATGAATAACCCCTTTATAATGTCTTATCATCTTAGGGGACTGCAGCTGTCATCTCAAAGGCATTCCTCATAGGGTACTTGAATGCAAAGTTAGAAGAAGCCCTTGAGTCGCTGCTGTAGCAGGCTTTGTACCTCAGTGGTATTAAGCATGTCCATCTAATGGGATAAAAAATGGTTTGTTGTTGTCAGAAGTCATTCCTGTAGGATTGTATTGGAATTATGTTGAGTTTCTCTGTGTAACATGATTGCATCCAATCTGATGTGAGACAGAAAAACTAATTTACAGAAAAGCGGATAGGAAATTGAATTTAAGATGGTTGGTTGATTGTGGGGCCTCAAAGGTTTGAGTGACGGAACATTCTGTAAACTAATTTTAGCAGCCAACACTGCACCAGTGGTTGTTGGACAGGCCCAATTGACTGTCTGTATCTACTGAAAACAGAATACTAGGCCTACAGCGTTCTTCTTGCTCTCATATTTGATACAGTGTTTATTCCATTAATAAGTTCAAGGACAGTACTGAGTTTATAGGTAAAGTAAGGGCAACGGTTAGCTCTATTTCCATTGCTTATTACCTACAGCTCTTAACACTCCTCAATCCTCTTCTCTCCTCGTCCTCCCCCTCTGCAGTGCTGGCTGGAAGGTGGGGCTAATCCATTGATAGGCGAATAATGAGAATCTCTAACAAAGGGATTGCAATGGGGATTGGGATCTCTTTAAGAGTCCGGTCTAAACCACTGGGGACTAACACTGGGGGGGGGGGGGGGGGGGGGGGGGATTATCCTAAAATAGATAATTCTGGTGTACTGTTTGTAAACATCTGTTTGGACTAATAGTATAGAAGTGGAGAGTATTCTGTACTCTGTATTTGAAAGACTGCACCCTCTTCAGTACATACCCCTCATGAGTCATATTGGGGGGCACAGCTCATCTGCCTAATCATACTGCAAACTACAGACAATTTTCAAAATCACTAACATGCTGTGTTGCTTCTACTGAGATCTTGTGTGTATGTGGTGCACAGCAGGTCAGGGACATCATCCTCATGATTTTCACTCCTAATGAGATCGTATCCCAAGGTATTCCACACACATGCACAGACTCTTATCTTCTGAGTGTGTACGCTATAACTGTGTAGCGAGGGCATATGGCAGGCAGCGTGTGCGCTCACTCCTTACAGTGTCGTCATTCCCTTTACGATGATAAGAATGTGATTACTCCCGTGGGTGAGGGACCTTGGCCTGTATTTCAGTTAGTTGACTGAGTCTCGCGGTGGACAGTTAACAGGGAATGGGACTTTTTAATGACCATGTTGGTGACAATGGCATGATATATGGACAGTGATGAGAGAGAATGAATTGCTGTTACAGACGTTGCCATTTGAAAATGTGTTCATCTGCCAGCTGTCCAAATGTCCCCATTGTGTGTGTGTGTGTGTGTGTGTGTGTGTGTGTGTGTGTGTGTGTGTGTGTGTGTGTGTGTGTGATGGTAATGGGAAATGGGGAGTCACAGTCCCCGGGGCTTGACCTTTTGACCTTTCCCCTTAGTTATCTCAACCTGCTGTGCCTGTGTGACACTTTGACAGTTGTCCGCCCATATGACATCTAATCAATACATTTTTGGGGGGCTTAGTGACCTAAGCCCAACAGTTGGCCGCAGACGGCAAAGCAAATGTGAGCATTCCTACCTAATAGCTCAGTCTATAAACCCAGTGCACCATGCTTCCTTGTCTCTTTCTTTTTTAATGAAAATGATGCACATTCATCAATTCCTTAAAAAACATTTTGTCTTTCCTAACAACATGAATCTGTCCTTCTCTTGATCATCCTTGTAGATGAAAAGCACTGATATACTCCCGTTCCAATAAAATTATTTGTTCAGAGCGTATCTAAATACACGCAGCTACATTTCTTGACCCACAACAATTCATAAATGTGCTGACCAATGGAGGTTCAGGAATACTCTATCAGGGCCAGTAAGAGATGAGGGACAATCCAAACACTCAGCTGCGACCAGAGGTCAACGGAAGGAGGTGCCATTCTCTCATTTACTTTTCCCTCTCTTTGCCTCTTTCTCTCTCTCTCTTTCTCTCTGGTTTGTCATGGTAATGAAGGCACTGAGGGAGGCTCTTTAACCTGCTGCTGAGGGGGGTTGTGTGCATGTGATGGGGGGGGGGGGGGGGGGGGGGGGGGTCCGGTGAAATGAAGCAATGCAGTCATATAAACATGGAGTGCATTGAAGCAGAAGAAGGATGGAGGGAAGAAGGGGGTAGAAAGTGGGTATGGCATGGGACCCTGAGGACAGGCAAGGTGGACTGAGTGCATGGAACCATGCAGGACCACGTGTTGTGGAGCATGCAGGACCACGTGTTGTCTGGTGTTCGCCTCCTGTACCCTGTTGCCCAACAGACAACACGTTCGGTGTCGCATTGTGTCACATTAGTCTGAACTGTATGTAATTTTTTTCCACGTACGTAATGCTTTACTTAGTACGGTACACCCTTACCAAAAAAACTGGCTTCTGGCAAACAAATTTGCGGAAAACTCATATTTTCACATGCAAATTAGTTTTGCTGCAAACTATTGGGGTAACTTGTGAACTTCTGGCAAACAATTTTGGGAAACTTGTGGCGAACATTTTGTTTCCTACGAACTCAGTATGAATGTGCAAATTAGATCAGGTTTTTTGTTACTGCGTGTTAAACAACATTGAAATATATGTAAATAAACCGAATCACATAACTTTAAATTAACTTACTTAAAATATTTACTACAACATACATTTTATACAACTTGAAATCATTAGCATGATAATGAAGAAAATAGCAAAGACAAGTAAATGTAACTACAACATCTACATGAGAGAAGTGTGAACACTATGGGGATGTTGACCTCAGGATGTTTAAAGGGACAACCACAGAATGATTTACATGTGCCAAGTGATAATTGAGCAATAGATTAACCAATTTGATTTTAAAAGAGAATTAACAAAATATGAATGATAAAACAACGAAAACTAAATCAATCCCATTTCAGAACTACTGTCTTTTTGAGAGAACTTTGAAGATGGCGGCCAATTCCTTCATCCAAAGTTTGTTGAACGCATGCACTGAAACAATCAAAACAAAACAAAATTAGGATACTAAAAGAATTACTGAAAAATATTTATATTTTGGCATCTTAAAAGGTAAAAATTGAGTTATGCCTAACATGACAATTCATATGATTAAAAATATATATATTTTGTTACTCTAAAAAATGCTTGGTTAAAAATAACCCAATTTGGGTCATTTCGACAACCCAGCGCTGGGTCAATATTGGACAAACACAGAATTTGGTTAATTCAACCCAGCACCGTGGGTTGAGGGCTTGACCCAACTGCTGGGGAAATTAGACTATATTACTGGGTTAAAAAATCCCAGTGTGTTGGGTTGTGACATAAACCCAGCAAATTGGGTTGGTAAATTGACCCAGCAGCTGAGCAACCAGGTTTTCCTTAGGCAGTTTGCCTGTGCATAGTTGTATTCCTGTCCCGTTGGTATAAAGGGATCGGGAGACAGGCGCAGGAATGCGTAATAGTTTTTTTAATTGACCCAAATTACAGCGTGCCTTGTAAAGGCACAGGGACGAAGACCAAACAAACAAATATACATAACACAGGGTTGAGACCCAAACAAAATAGCGAGGAGTACCTCGAATAAATACACAAGCGCACAATGATACCACATGGGACGAGACCCTTAATCATCTGCGCAATACAAGTGGCACGAAAGCCAAAACAACAAGGCACAGGTACTCACAGGCACAAAGGACATTGGAACAATAATCGACAAGACAATGGTGAACAAAGGCCACACTTATACAGTTACTAATCAGGGGAGAATATGGGGACCAGGTGAGCATCATAACACAGTTCAGTTCCTAGAGGCCGGTGACGTAGACCTCCTGAAACTGGTGCACGGAATGAGAAACAGTACCGGAGGGATCCGTGACAATACATCCCCCCCCCCCCCCCCCCCCCCCACACACACACACACAATGTGCTCCCAGCAGTGGGATGACACCGGCCTTGAGGACGATCACAGGAATACAGTGCTGGTCGATCAGGACCCGATGCAGCTGCCGAAGTTGCGTCGTCGGACAGGCTAGTTGCCGCTGCCGAAGTTGCGTCGTCGGACAGGCTAGTTGCCGCTGCCGAAGTTGCGGACCAGTCGCAGCGTTGTCGGACGGGCCATTCTCGCTGTCTCCCTTAAATGGTCGCTTATCCTGTTACGTTGGCATGAAGGATCGGGAGACAGACGCAGGAATGCGTAATAGTTTTTTTATTTTTTATTATGGCGTGCCGTGTAAAGGCACGGGGGACAAAGACCAAACAAACACTTAACAAAAACACAGGGTTGAAACGCAAGCAAAAGAGCGATGAGTACCTCGAATAAATTACACACATGCAGAATGATTAACACATGGGACGAGACCCATAATCATCTGCGCAATCCACAAGGGCATGAAAGCTCAAAACACATAGCACAGGTACTCACACGCACCAACAGACATTGTAACAATAATCGACCCCCCCCAATGGAATCCAAAGGGCACACATATACAAATACTAATCAGTGGGAATAGGGGACAGCTGTGCGCAATGAAAGTTCTGGAGGGATCCGGGACAATTCCGTTTCTTTTTATCCTAAAAAAACTCCATAGTCCTTGCCGATAACAAGCATGACATGATGCAACCACCATCATGCTTGAAGATATGAAGACTGGTACTCTGTGATGTGTTGCCCCAAACATAATGCTTTGTATTCAGGACATGAAGTTAATTTTTTTGCCACATTTTTTGCAGTTTTGCTTTGGTACCTTATTGCAAACAGGATGCATGTTTTGAAATATATTTATTCTCTACTGGCTTCCTTCTTTTCGGGTTAGTATTGCGGAGTAACTACAGTGTTGTTTTAATGCCACCATTGGCCTCATGGTGAAATCCCTGAGTGGTTTTCTTCCTCTCCAGCAACTGAGTTAGGAAGGACGGCGGTGTCTTTGTAGTGACTGGGTGTATTGATACACCATCCAAAGTGTAATTAATAACTTCACCATGCTCAAAGGGATATTCAATGTTTGCTTTTTTGATGTTTACCCATCTACCAATAGATGTCTTTCTTTGCGAGGCATTGGAAATCCTCTCTGGTCTTCGTGGTTGAATCTGTCTTTGAAATTAACTACTCGACTGAGAGACCTTACAGATAATTGTATGTGTGGGGGTACAGAGATGAGGTAGTCATTCAAAAACACTATTAATAAGTCCATGCAACTTATTATGTGACTTGTTAAGCACATTTAAAAATATATATATAAACTATTTTGACATTGTGGAGTATTGTGGCCAGTCACACAAAGTTGCAATTTTATCAATTTTAAATTCAGGCTGTAATACAACAAAATGTGGAAAAATTCAAGGGGTGTGAATACATTTCTGAAGGCACTGCACATTGCTAAGGTTGCTGTGTTCTAAGTTGGGAGTCATTTTACAGCTTGCATTGATGGTATCACGTTTCTATAACTAAATAGTTAGATTACAAATAACTGATAGCAGTTTGTCGGACATTGCCAAAAAACAGAAATGTGTTTAGAATAAATAAATGTACACAATATATGAAACCAGCTCCTCTTCCCATGACAGATTGGCCACGTTAGTTACGGTCGTCACTATCTGGGCTTGTGTCAAAGTCATCACAGTCAAATGCAAATGTTGACTTCCCACCGACACCGCAGCTTGACAACGTTAGGACGGATGCCATCTTTGGTGAGTTTGTTGAATGCACTGAATGAAGTGTTGGCTTTCAGTTATCTTTCTTTAAATGACTGATTCATTACATACTCTATTCTGATTTCTGTTATTTCATACTTGTATTTTTTCATATAAAGTAATGTGTCTGCATCCGGGGGTGGGGGTGAAGATCTTGTGGGAGGCTGCACAGAACAAATTCTCCTATAAAAGGAAACCCAGCAAACCGGGAACATTCCCATAACATTAGCTAAGATAAAAGACCTTGCTTGGGAACATTGAGGGTTTAACCCCACATGTGCAGATTGTCAACCTATGAAGTGTAAAAAAAAATATGGTTGTGTGTGAATGAGTAACTGCAAGGTAAAATGTATATTGCGTGAACATCAATGGAATATTATGTTCAACCTAAAACAAATATGCTATAAATGTAAGAATGAAATAAGTTGTCATTTTATGACAACATAAAGGGAATGTCCTGTGCAACCTATGTGAAAATCACAAGAATATTCTTGTAACATCTCAGACAACTCCAATAACTTAATGAAATGTTCTGGGAACCTTTAAAGAACTTAGACAACATTTAAAGAACTTTAAAGAACTGTCAACATTCTAACAATATTCTAGGAATGTCCTGTGCAACCTATGTTAAACATTGTATCAATGTCATCACAACTGAGCATATTTTGTGTTTTGGGAACAACTCCCAAAACCTAATTAAATGTTTTGGGAACTTTTAAAGAACTTAGTAAGGCTGTTCTGTCATCATTCTTGCAACATCATGGGAATGTCTTTTGCTCCCCGATACAAACATAATTTGAATGTCAGCACATGTCTTGTCATGTCCCCACGATGTTCCCATAACCTAAAGAAACGTTCTGGGAAACTTTAAAGAACAGACTCAATGTTTTCTGAGAATGTTCTTGTAACATCAGGTGAATGTTTTTTTTGCAAACTAAAATGAACATTGTAGAATCCTCTGCACAACTGGACACTTTCAGTGTTTTGGGAACATTTGTGTCATCTTGACATAGTTTCAGAACAGATGTTGTTTGGAATAACTAGCTAACTAAGGACTGGTTATTTATTAAGTTTGAATGTGAAATCAAATGTTATTTGTCACAGGCACTGAATACAACAAGTGTAGATCTTACAGTGAAACGCTTGCTTTACAAGCCCTTCCAAATTATGCGGAGTTAGAATAAGAAAAACAAAAACAAGAGAAATAAAACACGAGTAGGAAGCTATATATAGGGAGAGCAAGTACCATATCAACGTGCAGGAATACGAGGTAGTAGCAGCAGTGTATAAAATTTGTGAACGTGTACATGTGTGTGTGTTTGTGTAAGAGTGTCAGAGTGAGTGTGTGGATAGAGTCCTGTGAGTGTATATGGAGTTTGTGCAAAATAGAGTCGGTGCAGATAGTTCGGGTAGCTATTTCATTACGGGGGGGGTGGTAAATGTCCATGGGGGGAGCAGCAGGGGGAGTGGGGGAGGGGTGATGGAGGCCAGGAGAACAGGCAGTGGCTCAGATGGATGAGGTCCCTGATGATTTTCTTGGCCATCCTGCGAAACCTGGTGTTATAGGTGTCCTGGTGGGTAGGCAGTGTGCTCCCAATGGTACTGTACGTTTGGCTGAGCGTACCATCTTCTGTGGCACCTTGCGGGCGGCAGTGGTGGAGTTTCCGTACCAGGCTGTGATGCAATCTTACAGTATGCTCTTGATGGTGCTACTGTAGAACACTGAGGGCCCTCAGCGTCAGGGCAAATTTCTTCAGCCTCCTGACGTTGAAGTGTCACTGGCGTGCCTTGTTCACAACGGTGTCTGTGTGGTTTGACAATTTCAGTTCCTTGGAAATGTGTACGCCGAGGAACTTGAAGTTTTTGACAGTCTCAATGGTGGCCCGGTTGATGAAGATGGTAGCATGCCCAGTCTGGTTACTCCTGAAGTCCGCAATCAGCTCCTTTGTTTTGCTGAAGTTGAGGGAGAGGTTGTTTACCTAGCACCATGCCTTGAGAGTGCCTACCTCCTCCCTGTAGTGCGTCTTGTCATTGTTGGTAATCAGGCCTACTACTGTCGTGTCGTCAGCGAACTTGATGATGGAGTTGGACCTGTGTGAGGCCACGCAGTCGTTGGTATACAGGGAGTACAGAAGGGGACTGGGAACTCACCCTTGTGGGGCCCCCGTGTTGAGGTTCAGTGTGGAGGAGGTAGTGGCACAGTGACATTTAGTGTTCCCTACCTTCACCACCTGGGGGCTGCCCGTCAGGAAGTCCACGACCCAGTTGCATAGGGAAGTGTTCAGACGCAGGGCCATGAGCTTTGTGGTGAGCTTAGAGGGCACTATGGTATGGAAGGCCGAGCTGTAGTCAATGAACAGCATCCTCACATCTGCATTCCTTTTGTCCAGGTGAGTGTGGGCAGTGAGCAGTACAATTGCGATTGCGTCGTCTGTGGATCTGTCAGGCGGTAAGCGAATTGGAGAGGGTTGAGTGTGCTGGGGGTGAGGAAGTTATGTGGTCTTTGACTAGCCTCTCAAAACACTTCATGATGACGGAAATGAGTTCTACAGGTCGGTAGTCTTTCAGTTCAGTTACTTTCCCTTTCTTGGGCACGGGGATGATAGTGGACATCTTGAAGCAAGTGGGGATAATGACTCGAGTTAGAGAGAGAAAAATGTCTGCTGGTCTGCAGCTAGGTTGCTGTCTGGGCCGGCAAGGGTTAACACGTTTGAAGGACTTACATACGTTCTCCATGGAAACCATAAGCACATGACCCTCGTTGTCCTCAAGGGCTTTCCTTGGCAGCTCAGAGTCGTCGTTATACTCGGAGCATGAGAAAAAGGTGATAAGCATGTCCTCTAGGGCGGCATTGGTGTCTGCGACATGACTGGTTTCTTTTTGTAATCCATGATCGTTAGAAGCCCCTGCCACATACCCGCTGAATTGCTCCACTTTGTCCCTATACTTGTGTTTCGCCATCTTGATCGATCTGCGTAGGTCGTATTTGTACTGTTTAACCATACAGTTGTCCCAGTCACCTTGCTATGTTTATAAGCTGCATCTCTCCTTCTGTTTCACAACAAGGTTGCCATCCATCCACCGGTGGAGGCTTCTCAGAGAAGGAAGGGGAGGACCATCCTCTGTGAATTTATTAAAAATATAAATAGTGAAACATTAAAGAAGTTATTATTTTTTAGATAAAACTATACTAAATATATTCACATCACAGCAGCACTCTGTAGAGTGGCACCAAGGTGTAGCCAGATGACAGCTAGCGTCTGTCCTCCTCTGGGTACATTGACTTCAATACAAAAACTAGGAGGCTCATGGTTCTCACCACCCTTCATAGACTTACACAGCAATTATGACAACTTCCGGAGGATGTCCTCCAACCTATCAGAGCTCTTTTTTGTTTTGTATTCAAGTCAATATACTCAGAGGAGGATGGAAGCTAGCTGTCCTCCGGCTACACCATGGTGCTACCGCACAGAATGCTGTTGACGCTTTGCAAAATGGTGTGTTTTAATCAATAATTTGGTGACGTGATTTGTGTCATTTTATCTAAAAATGATAACTTTTTTAAGGTTTTAAAATTTTCTATCATGAAATTCACTGAGGAGGATGATCTTCTCCTTCCTCCTCTGAGGAGCCTCCACTGCCACAGTGAAACTTTATTCCGTGAGGAACTATACCTTATCATGGAGTGACGTTTCACTGTGGTCACGTGGGTTGTACTGGCGTACGGATGTAAAAATCCCTCAAAATATGGCATTGGAGACCATTCAAATTAGCCCCATGGTTGCCTTGTTAAATCTTGTTCATTCTCTCCAACTAAATACCATGACTGTTTTCTCATTAGCTGGGAATGTTATTTGATATGTCCGATACAACATAATTTGGTCGGTATCGTTACCATGCTACTGCATACTCATTAAAAATATACATTTCCTGTGCAGGTTGTGCTATTAGCATCGCTAGTATTCACGGGTTGAAGACGAAGTCACTTTTGAGTGTAATGACACGAATATATATCATTCACAACATTTTGACGGGAGTTATAATCCAGTTATAATACCTCCCAAAATGTAACTATGGTGTATCAATATTGCTTTAATTCAGGCTTGGCTGAACTACTTTCAATTGGGAAAGATTGGCCCGTAGCATTCTAATTGGCATTATAGCTGATGCTAACCAGATTAGCATCTCATATTTTCTTAGAGTATTTCAGATAGCATCTATGCACGCGGTACTTCCGCATTCCACTGGGCCAGCTTGCCAACTCCCTGTGCTACTGAAAGCTGCCCTGTCACCAACTGAAAATGTTAGTATGGAGCCCTGTGACTATATGCTCCTACAGGGGTGGACAATTGCAGTCCTCGAGGGCCGGATTGGTGTCACAGTTTTGCCCCAGCCCCAGCTAACACACTTTACTTCAATAATCACCTAATCATGATCTTCAGTTTAGAATGCAATTTGATTAATCAGCTGTAATGGCTAGGGATGGCAAAAAAGTGTGACACCAATCAGGCCCTCGAGGACTGAAGTTGCCCACCCCTGCACGGTTTTACACATAGTATAGAATGTGAATTATAGGATATTTAGGCTATCCTCTCACAACATAAAAATGGAAACATTACTGGAGACACGTTGCACTTGATTGTTCCGAAACACTTTCAGAGGTGGGCAAAATGGGTATTTTGCACGTCTAGGCCTGTCATTTAAAAGCAAACTCATGTGTTCGGATGACTCAGCTCGTATGTATCTGTCTGGTCTTAACATGCTCAATGGACTGCTATTATGGAATTATGCTTATCATTTTCAAAGGCATTGTACAAACATCAGTGTCTGTTGCTAGTAAGTATTTCAGGGTTTTATTACAGGTTATAACACATAATAAAAAAACATTTAACCAAACACTTATTCTGACCAATAGTTTTGTATAGCAGCAATTGTGCAATTGATGCTTTTCAGGTTAGCATGGAAATAAATTCAGACACCATGAAATCCAGCATATAGGCTGACAGCTAACTGTCTTGACCAAGCTTCCTTGATGCTACTCTACCCACGCATCACAGAAAGCATTGGCAACATTCAGAGATAGCATGTTCAGTAGACTATACGAGCTGGCTGGGCGTACGCTCTCCTGGGACATTCTGGACATTCCTGCTATTGTTATTTCATTAAGGGGCCATTGATGACCTCGGCCATTCACAGCAGCTGACCTTCAGAGTCCAGACTCATTGTGTTGGTGGACACTAGGCTCTGTGGAATAGAGACCAGAATAGGTCTGTGGCCACTGCACTGCGCCCTCTAAAACAAGTGCCCTCTCAGTCACACACACACACACACACACACACACACACACACACACACACACACACACACACACACACACACACACACACACACACACACACACACACACACACACACACAGCTATCTGATTTTTTGTATTTTCTACAAAATTACAGCATTTTTTAACTATCTTCTGACCAGGGTTGGGGAGTAATTGATTTCATGTAATCAGTTACATGTAATCTGACAACAACAACAAAAACTGTATCTGTAATCAGTTTCATTACCAGTGAAAATATTGTAGTTGGATTACAGATACTTTTTGGATTACTTTTAAATTCAGAAAGGATGTTTGAAAAAATACATTATAACACCTTTCTCTTTCCTCAATTACATTCTATATAGTATTGGAAAAAGGTGCAAGTTTAAGTTTGTTCTACCTGAGTGAGTCTGACCACAAGCCAGAGATGACACACCAAATGTGTTTGTTGGAACCTTTTTTGTCTTCTTTTAGGTAATCCAAAAGCAACTGAACGAAAGATTAAGTTATTGAGCTTGTGTAATCAAAAAGTTCCATTACTGATTACAATTTTGGACAGGTAACTAGTAACTGTAACAGATTACATTTAGAAAGTAACCTACCCAACCCTGCTTGTGGCCTATATCGTTACCCATCAGGGACAACCATAGCCAAGATGTTCAAAGAGTATAATGCTCAAAAGGGAACTGTACAAAGAAATAATCAGATCAGGCGAGTTTCGAGTGTTATCTGTCTGTAGATAAGTTATCTTGTGTGGCTTTTTTTCATTCTTTGTGGTAACAGTCGCTTTTCAGCCTCCCTGCAAATACTCACCATAATTTCATGCCAAGATCTGTGATCTGTCTGTCTGCTATTAGTATGTATCATCTGTATTTACACTGCTTTTCTATTGTTTGTTTGTTGTTCATTTGTTTCCTCAGTGATAGTTTCAAAATCTCAGTGGCATTTATTTACCCCCCTATTCCCCAATTTCCTTAATTAACTGCTGGGCCTCGGGCCTTCGCCTCTCAAAGCAATCAGTAGCAATTTATGAGCGACGTGTGATTGCATGTGTGTGTTTCTGCTTGCTTACTGGCCTGCTTTCTTGTTTACTTGTTCCTGTTAGTGATTATGCATGCGTCTGAGTTTGAGGGTCTCTCCCTCTCTCTTTGTGTGTTTGGGTGAAGAGAGTGCAGCTGCAACTCTCAAATCAAGCCCTTTCCTGAGCAGTGAGTGAATAAGCGAGGGATGAGAGAGGGGAGGGTGGGGCCCCTCTTCCTGTGTGCAGGGAGGGTGGGACCCCTCTTCCTGTGTGCAGTGAGGGTAGAACCCCTCTTCCTGTGTGCAGTGTGAAGTGTGTGCGATGCAATGAAGTCTAAAGGCTACATGGTTTATGTGCGTAGACTATTTTTGTTGCGTTACACCCAGAGAAGAAGTCTGCCTTGTGTAGTGTATATCCACTAAGGGGCTTGGGGTAAGCCAGAGTAGCTTACCAAGCAAGAGTGGCCGAGGCACTCTTATTTTTTTTTTGTGATTCTTTTTTTGTCGATTTTTACCCCTTTTTCTCCCCAATTTTGTGATATCCAATTGTTTTAGTAGCTACTATCTTGTCTCATCGCTACAACTCCCGTACGGGCTCGGGAGAGACGAAGGTTGAAAGTCATGCGTCCTCCGATACACAACCCAACCAAGCCGCACTGCTTCTTAACACAGCGTCATCCAACCCGGAAGCCAGCCGCACCAATGTGTCGGAGGAAACACCGTGCACCTGGCAACCTTGGTTAGCACGCACTGCGCCAGGCCCCCCACAGGAGTCACTGGTGCGCGATGGGGTAAGGATTTCCCTACCACCGGCCAAACCCTCCCTAACCCGGACGACGCTAGACCAATTGTGCGTCGCCCCCACGGACCTCCCGGTCGCGGCCGATACGACAGAGCCTGGGCGCGAACCCAGAGTCTCTGCTGGCGCAGCTGGCACTGCAGTACAGAGCCCTTAACCACAAAAAGAGTGCCTCGAGGGGCCACCCGGGAGGCCCCTCGAGGCACTCTTTTTGACTCTAGCTAGCAACGACATTTGAACTTCGGGACCTGGTGTCATATGCCTGTTTACGAAAGCTAGCTAGCCACAGAAGCAAACATGTCTCTCTATGAATTGTAGTTGCTAAAGTTTGAACAGCCAGAGCTTGAACTGCTCTTATTACTCAGGAGGAGAAAAAACTGAAAACCTACAAGAGGGGACGATGGAGAACACAAGACTCTTGTCCAACCTTTGCAAAGCATTGACGAGGAAAGACATTATCAATACTTTCGGCTCTCTGTTGCCAGATTTGACGGCTCGCTTCAGCGGCTTGCCCCTCACATCGTGTATGCGAGAGAGCTCACAGCTTGCCCGTAATTGATGCAGGAAGGCTGTCTGTGACCCTTCGGCTTTTGGCGATTGGCAGCACACACACAGCAAAGTATTGCTGTGAGTTGTAAGTTAGGAATCTCAACAGTTTGTGTCATAGGCACCATCAGGGCTCAACTCTGTTTCTGGGCTGTCCAAAACACCACCCCAGTCCACCACCTACAAGCAGATGGCGAATACATTGGGAAAAATTGCAAGCAATCTTAAAATATCTTCATAGGCTCCTTTTGAGTTAAAGTGCTTACTCAAAATTACAGATTTTTATAAACATCTCAGTCTAATTGGCACACATACACACCACACTGTCTTATTTCAGATTGTTGAACCAACCCTGATAATCAGTATGATAACAACACTGAACATTTCCCACTCACAATTTCTCCCATCCAGAAAAGAGCAAATTCCACATGATCTAACTACGTCTATCTACATAGGATTGGAAACACAGACACTGTACAAAAGGACCCGGCTGCATGACAGAACACAAGCATTTCGCTGCAATAACATCTGCTAAATATGTGTATGCGACCAATGCAATTAGATTGGATTTGACAAGAGCACATAAAGTATTTGGCATATTATTGGTGTCTGTCTGACGGTGTTTCATGTGAACACGAAACCAATCCAGGTGTCAGACAATCGGTGGGACACACACACCAGCGGCAGCCCCACTTCTCATCTCCTTCATCCTTTTCAGATTGCGAACATACCGGTCCCAAATCTTTCTCCATGTTTCTTTGATATCAGTATCAGTGATCAAATGTGATATCCGTGATATCTCCTTCCAGCTGTTGTCTTTTGCGTGTTTGTCCGAATACAACTGCATCGAGTGGTTGTAAAGGCTCTCGTATGTCTCACCAGTTTGCACAGACGCTTCCTAAAACGTGTGACGAAAAACGACCATTGCGACACTGCGCTAAGCTCTGCCAGCCCTGCTAGCGAATTCTATGTTGACCCCTTTACATGCAGAAAGCTAATGGAAGCCCTCATGTCAGGCCATTTTCTCCCTCTCTACCCCCACCTTGTTTCCAATGGCTCATTACCACCACATGGAAATGCTTTCTATGAGAACATAGGCCTCCTGACTCCTCCAACCGTGTGCTTTCTTCTGGGCCCTTTCATTTTCCTATCACGCTGTCGGCTCAAGCAAATAAAGAGAGAGAGCGCCAGAAGTATACTGCTGTATAGAATGGACCATGGATGAGACTACCTTTAAAAGTACACTGAGGGTGTTCCACCAAAATAAGGTGAGTCAACTGAATGTAATCGAGTCAACCCAATTTTTTATTCATTGTTCAAAGCTTCTTTCATAGGACAACTTGTGTTTCTGTTTTACAGGTGTTCTGGAACAATCAGGTGGCTTCGCTGTTCAGTAGTTGGAGCTACTCAAACAGTGTTTTGCCTTCTTTACCCCAAGATAAATTAGATTTGGGCATTGTAGGAAGACACTTAATCCATTTGGGACGGTGTCTAATCATAATTTGTACTTGTGTCAATGAATCAAATGTTTCTTCCTCAGAGAAGAATCAGGATTTTTACACACAGTTGCGAATGTGTCATTTTTGTAATCTTGCACAAGATGACTGTATTCATTTGTTATTCATGTACAGTACCAGTCAAAAGTCTGGACACACCTACTCATTCAAGGTTGGCTACTTTAAAGAATATATTTTGATTTGTTTCACACTTTTTTTGGTTACTACTACTACTACTTTCATAGTTTTGATCTTTGATCTTCACTATCATTCTACAATAAAGATTTTTTTTAAAAGAAGAAAAACCCTGGAAAGAGTAGATGTGTCCAAACTGTATTGTATCCAAACTGGTACTGTATTTTTGGAGGCCAACTTTATAACAAATGTCACTGACTCCTTTGTGTAGCCTTATCACCAACCATTACTTCAGCGCACAGAGAAACAGTCATACCCATGTTCTTTAAGACAGAGTGAGGACTTTACGTCATGCCCTGTGTGTGCAGTGGATCTATCAAGATAATTCAGTTGCAATAAGTTCACTGGCACTACAAGGCTGTAGCAAATGTGTGTTTTTCAAAAGATTTATCCAAAAGATTAATCCTGTGCGTGACTGCGTGTGTGGGGTCATTGAGAGACAGATGAAAGGATGGGGGGTATGAATACCCTGGAAAAAGGGGGTACAAAAGATTAGGTGCATTTGCAGATCTCTTGAAAAGTGGATCTAAAAAGATGTGTGCTCCAGCACATAGAATGAAAGGACTGCTTTTCTCCCTCAAGCTTGGGTTTGAGAGGGCAGTAAGAAAAAGGCTCTTAAAATGAAAAAGCTTAATCAGTAACTTCCAGGTAGGAGACCATCTAAAATGTTTATATTACTTTGACTGTTATTGTCACAGTTATGTATTATGGGCCTATAGAATGGCAGAATCTACAAACCTTTCTTTAAAAGTGTGTTGTTCTTGTCATCACAACCGAGAAATCTGTGATGAAACCAATGAGTTCCTTTTAGCCTGGTTTCAGATCTGTTTGTGCTCTATAGCCTTGATAACAACCATAAGTTGGTTATACATCACAAACAGATCCGGGACCAGATTTCCTTTGCGTCCTGCGCAAAGATTGACACATTTCAAATGGCATAAACACAATGTTGTTCTGTGTGCTAAACTCTACACTGATCCTTTAATCTTCTCATTTTCATTTTAGTTTTTTTTTGTTTCTACTATTTCTCTTTTGTCTCTCTGCATTGTTGGGAAGGGCACCTTAGTAACCGTTTCAACGTTAGTCTACAGCCGTTGTTACAAAGCATGTGACAAATAAAGTTATCTTTTGAAAAAGTTAACATTTGTTCAGCTACAGTCCATGTGAAACAGTCACGGATGTTAAAAGGTTTCTCAAGTTGAATAAACAGGATGAAATAAGCAAAGAGTGCTTTTGTACTGTTGATCGAATTATTCACATGCCAAGTCATCACTGTTTCGCCATGGGTAGTTACAACGCAGTCCAAAGTATGAAGAGTAGTTTATCACGGAGAGAGATAATTGAGAAAAGCATTGTTCCTCATTAAATTACCCATGGCAAGTTGCTCTTTACTGTTCTGTGCGAGTACAGAAAAATGGATAGATTGGCAGAAACATTGGGATTACAAGGACAAAGGGAGCTCTAAAGAGGTCGTGAATAAACCTTTTAAACCGTTGCACTAAACTCCAAAATCTCTCCAAATACTGCATGCAGGGAAGTCATACTGAAAGGTCTAACTGTACAATGTGCTAGGCCTCCAGCTTGCAGCACTCACAGTAGCACATTCTAGTATACAGAAAGAGAACATACGAAAACAACCTGTTTTGCCAACATGGTTGTTAGGTTATTGCACTGTGCAACATTGAGCTATGAGCATATCCAACCCAGTCTATGTAACATGAGCTCTTATGTTATATCAAATTGATAACATGTTTATAAGCATATTGCTCTCCACTGTACATGAACCTATGCCTGACTGCAAGGCAGAAGGATATACATTCTTAATTTACTCTTCATCTCCTGAAAATGAAACGTCATGCTCTTCCCTCGATCCTATTATAGGTTATTTTTCACATCTGTCTTCAATTCATCTTCATTTCGTATATGTGGTAAAGACCTCCACAGGCAACAGAAAGTGCTTAATTTGCTCCTATTCATCTCATATATTTGTAAAAGGCTCTTGGGTATATTACTGGGACCAAATCATAAAACAAATGAAAGATTGTTGAATAGGTTTCTGGATTCATCCCAAGCCAAGTCCAACTGAATATCTCTGTCTCCTCTCTTTTCATTTGAAATTCCCTCTTCAAAAAATGAACTGTCAGATATGCAAACAAACAATCAAGCATGTGCACAGACACACACACAAGCCCCCTGCTCCCCAGCACACACACAAGCCCCCTGCTCACCAGCACACACACACACACACACACACACACACACACACACACACACACACACACACACACACACACACACACACACACACACACACACACACACACACACACACACACACACACACACACACACACACACACAAGCTCCTTTCTAGTTGCAGTGACAGGTGGCTCTTGGGGGTTTGTGCTAAAACGACTGAACAGCTGCACAAAGGAGCCCTACTGGGTCTTTTTATTTTGGTGTGGGGGGGGTCCCCTCTCAAGCGTGCCGATTACCCCCCATCACAGCCCCCTCCTTGGCAGATGCTCCTTGAAATCTACAGGCGGGGGATAGAGTGCTTCAGTTGGAACGAGTGGAGAGATCCATTATGGAGAAGCTTGTACATTTGGTATCTTTTTCAGTGCACGATGAACTAATGAAATCAAGAAATCTAAACACGTATTTTCACTCTGCTTCTATTTGGCATGCAGTCGCCGTTTGCTAAATTACCTTATAAGCCCCATTAGACTGCACAACAAATATGATTGGAATACTGTATTAGAACATACTAAAGAATTGTGAAGACGTTTCATTTTGTTATACTTCTCCAGCATTGTTTTGGCACAGATTGGCATGTTGTTTCTGTAAGCGCAAACATTGCAGTAAAAACTCTTATCTTGGGTGGAACTTGTTTAACAAGTCCTGATATAAATCAGATCCATCACAGCAAAACAAAAGGTCAAATTCACACACAAGAACACGGACTGGAGTTGTCTCTCAACAAATAACTTTATATATCGTATCAATGTGTGAAAGATAACTTTATCATATAATTTGCCGAAATGTTCCATTGTATTGTGTGTTGGTATGCTAAACCATGTGCCAATAATTGTGCTGCTGTGCACCCTTTTCTCTTGTTCTCACTGCATGTGCCCTCACAGTCCAAATCCCCAGCAAATGTCTAATCCTTCAGACTGGAACGGTCGACGGAATCAGCATCTTTTACACACTGTGATGAGAATCCTAATTAAAGTGAGTGTACATCCCACACCTGAGTCAAAGGTCAAGAGATTTAGGTTGTGCATGTTGGTAACATAATTCCTAGGGACTAGGGTCAGTCTAGGCCTACCTGAGATGCACACATGAGAACAAAACATGTGTTCAGAGAATATCATTCTCACATGGTGCAATGTCGCATTTTATATGGTCAGTTTCCATTGATGATGGCCTTGAACTTGTGGGGTCTTTCACAAACTTCTACAAACGTGTAGTCCCAGAGAGAGTGGTCACTGTGGTGTCTTGACGTTGTTTTGAAATTGTGCAGACTAAGACTAAGGCATTAATCATAGGGCAAAATCTTAGCCTGACTTTTGGCCATGCCAACATAGACTAACAACTGAATTTAGACAGCAGTCTCATTTTAATTTCTGCCAGAGACAGGGTAGCAACTTTCCCTGGGGACGAGGACGAGGAAGGGGACACATTCTGAAATGGCACCTTTGTCCCCCCCAGTTTTATAACTGGAATGTGATACCAAACGAGGCAATGGTGTGCTTTAGGCCCATGCGGACGCCTCTGAGCGGTCGGTAGTCTGTTTGGAGTGTTTATTCGACTGGATAAAAAATAATAATAAAAATTATGTCCTCCCCACTTCTAAATCCAAAGTTGCGCCCCTGGCGAGAGATGATAGTATTTAAACACTTCTGGAGAATGAATTATACTTTAGGTTTCACTTTTTCATGGTCAATAGCAGGAAAATAAGTATGCTAAAATATGGAGAACAGAAATTTAAACTCAACATGCAACAATTGCAAAGATTTTACTGAGTTACAGTTCATAGAAGGAAATCTGTCAATTGAAATACATTCATTAGGCCCTAATCTATGGATTGCACATTACTGGGCATGGGCCCACCCACCACTGGGGAGACAGACCCAGCCAATCGGAATGAGTTTTTCCCCGACAAAAGGGCTTTATTACAGACAGAAATACTCCTCCTAGGCTATATTAGAGTGAACTATGTCAATACTCCATTACATGAATACATATGTGGTCTGTATAAACAATGTAGCTGAATACAAAGTACAGTAGTATAAATATTAGAATGAGCGATGTCACGAATACTGTAAGTGACCAGTGGTTCAATGTCTCTCTATATGACATGCACAGCCATCGTTGCTTGTGATAGTTTTTTTTTTTTTTTAGTCCGTGTGCGTCACCTGATAGGCTAGTCTACCAGGTGATGCACTAATAAATAAAATACAATTTAATCAAATGTATTTATATAGCCCTTCTTACATCAGCTGATATCTCAAAGTGCTGTACAGAAACCCAGCCTAAAACCCCAAACAGCAAGCGATGCAGGTGTAGAAGCACGGTGGCTAGGAAAAACTCCCTAGAAAGGCCAAAACCTAGGAAGAAACCAAGAGAGGAACCAGGCTTTGAGGGGTGGCCAGTCCTCTTCTGGCTGTGCCGGGTGGAGATTATAACAGAACATGGACAAGATGTTCAAATGTCCATAAATGACCAGCAGGGTCAAATAATAATAATCACAGTAGTTGTCGAGGGTGCAGCAAGTCAGCACCTCAGGAGTAAATGTCAGTTGCCTTTTCATAGCCGATCATTAAGAGTATCTCTACCACTCCTGCTGTCTCTAGAGAGTTGAAAACAGCAGGTCTGGGACAGGTAGCACGTCCGGTGAACAGGTCAGGGTTCCATAACCGCCTGCAGAACAGTTGAAACTGGAGCAGCAGCACGGCCAGGTGGACTGGGGACAGTCGTCAAGCCAGGTATTCCTGAGGCATGGTCCTAAGGCTCAGGTCCTCCGAGAGAGAGAAAGAAAGAGAGAAAGAGAGAATTAGAGAGAGCATACTTAAATTCACACAGGACATCGGATAAGACAGGAGAAGTACTCCAGATATAACAAACTGACCCTAGCACCCCGACACATAAACTACTGCAGCATAAATACTGGAGGCTGAGAAAGGAGGGGTCAGGAGACACTGTGGCCCCATCCGATGATACCCCCGGACAGGGCCAAACAGGAAGGATATAACCCCATCCACTTTGCCAAAGCACAGCCCTCACACCACAAGAGTGATATCTTCAACCACCAACTTACCATCCTGAGACAAGGCCGAGGATAGCCCACAAAGATCTCTGCCACGGCACCTCCCAAGGGGGTTATAGTATAATAATTAGGCTACCATATGTGACCTCTAAAAAACATATTTAAAAACATTTGTTTTCAATGTTGTTTGGGTGATAGCATCGTTGAAGCAGTGGTCAGGCATTCAACACATGAAAAGCATTGAAATACTTTACACTGGAATGGACCAGAGGTTGTATTATTTTATGGACGGCTGGCTCCATTTGGAATGAAAGGGGTATACATTTGTATCATATGTGAAGTATTTGATTAAACACGTTTAAACATGTACATATTCAAATATAAGTATTTACAACATAATAATACAAAACATATGTTATTCGTTGTAAATTAGATAATGCGGTATAAAGATTGAAAATAAACGTGCTCCATAACATATTCACACCCCTACTGGCTATGGAACAGTCCGATCCGGAGGCCAGCATCCGACTGTCCGTACAATAAGCATACCATACCGTCAGCTGTTGTGTGGGTTTACTTATTTCCCCTCTCTCCTCCCCCTCTATATCTTTCTGATCCTAAGCAATTTAGGAACGTTGATGGTATTGCAGCCAAAATAGTTTCCAACCAACCACATTGTTATTCTGTGTGTGGCACCGTTTTTTCCGAAAGAGTGCTGCCTACCCGGTGCGTCTCCAGCGTTTTCCATTTGGAAATAGGGGTAGTCTGTGCGCGCTGGTGAGCAACTAGAGTGACTCAACCAAGTTTCCCTTCTGTTTGAGGAATGAGTATACATACGGTCGGGAGAGGACGAGCCGAAAAGCGCATGATTGAATGAATAAAATGCAAAGCAAAGACCTCGACACCGATTTGGTGGGAAATGCGTTGCCTGAAGCAATATGTAAGTTACCTATTCTTTTATTGAACCTCGTGGACATTTAACGCGCGTTGAAACGTTTGTTGTTCGACCTGTCAATGAATTTGAGGATTTTCTGGTGGCCTTTCTCACGTTTCTCACTTATCTCCCGACAAAACTTTTTTTTAATCGAATGATCATTATACCGGTTATTTGCACGGTCGCTGTGCGTGTGAATGCGACATTGTTTGAGATCAAACGAGTTTGATTTCTTCTCATTTGTATCATTGTTAGGCTATGTGTGGAGTAGTCTAATACGGGATATTTCCACGCTATAAACGTGTAACAACACATGTCGACGATCTGTCTAAATGTTGATTATTAGCCTAGTCAAAAGGAAGGAACTAGAGGAAGCAGAGCTTCCGTCCAAAAAGGCTCCACAATACAGCCTAGTCTACTTCCACAATACAGCATAGTCTACTGCCACACTGTTAATTCTTCTCTAATCCGTATGACAACAACAACACATGAGAATATACTGGGTTTAAATCATTGGATTTTCCTCAACAGGTTTCTCAACAAATGTATGATTAGTGTCTCTAACAGCCTGACCCAAACACTGTCCATTCGATCAAAACTAAATTAAAAATAATTAATACAGCGCGCTTGATGGGGCAATCCCCCCCCCCATGTTTACATTATGAGGTCACCGGTCTGGCATCCGTTCCATTTTCCCCTCAACCGGTTTATCACATGAGCACCCATCAACCAGATAATGAATGGCTTCTGTTCTGTGCCATTTGATCTTGACTAGCCCAGTTCTAATGCAGGGATTCATGGTTCATATATCTTTAACCCAGGTGCCTTCTGATCTGTAAATGAATACACATGAGTACTGTGATTTAGCCTACTGTGATCAGATGCCTTTTAATCAAAAGTGCAGAGCCAAAGTGCAGGCAGGAGCCAACTTCATCATCTGGCCAGATTGATTTATTTACTCTTGAAGTGCTATGATTTTAAATGTGCAAATTACAATCTGTGACTAGCTAGTGTTCAAGGACAAAGTTATCCACTGGATATTATAAACAGTATTCTGTCAGTGGGCTTTTGCATAAGAGTGTTTAACAGTGACCGGTCAAAACGGATGTGGCAGGAGTATGAGTGCAGTTGTGCATTCCCTTCGGGTACACACACACACACACACACACACACACACACACACACACACACACACACACACACACACACACACCATAACCCTGTATTTGTCAGATGAGAGATGATCAGAGTAGCATGGATTGTCGCATTGTTCGGGATATGCCTCCTCGCCTCGATGGCTTTTCATGTGTCATCATAATGCATAAGGACTATTATGAAGTATAATTATGAGCGAGTGAAGGACTTTTAGACTGAAGACCAGAGAACAGCCATTGGTGCCATCCAATTAAGAGAGTGTCAGTGGCTATTTTAATGTTCCACTTCACACAGCCAGATATGCAGCTCTATTTGAATACATGAATATAGGTTTATTGTAGGTTTATTGTGAAGGTTTATTGTGAAATAGAGGACAATGCACTTTCTCTCTGAATCATACATACCTGATAATCACCAGGCCCTATTTTGTGTAATAGCCTGTTGGCCAATTACCTTTGTGTGAGTAATAACACTCCCAGTAAAGAATAAAGCGGCCGGGGGCGGATAGGTAAGATCCTCAAAACGAAAACTCCCCAGAAGGAAGATGGAATTACCCAGATTCTCAGGCAATTCATGAGAGGAGGTAGTTGTGTCATAATGCAGGTGAGGTGATGTTCAACTGAGGTTGTCTAAGAGCTAGAACCATTGCATTGATCCATTACCCTGCTCTGCTAGTAGGACAAACACACACAACATGGCCAACAGTGTCCAACCAAGAGCTTCCTTCCTACTTCCTGTGGGCTGCTGGATGGGTGGGTTGTTACTTGTTTTGGCTGAGATTCATAAGAATGGAGCTCCACCCTGTTGACCATGGAAACCTTGACCAGACCCTGATGTATCTATCTAGCAGCTATGTCATTGATAGCCTGGTGCCAGATCTGTTTGTGTGGTCTTGCCAACCTCATATGGTCCTTGGATGACAATGACAATAGGAGTTGGCTACAGCACACACCAATCTGGCTATGTCATTGAAGGCCGTGTCCAGGAAACGCGCCATCCTCATTATGTGCACTGTAGCCTACAGAATTCTTCTTCTATGATCTCCGCCCCTTGACAACGAGCAGAAGCTGTTTCTGAAGCTGTCTGGGATGATTCCCGAGGAACACGTTACACGAGCTAAAAATGTAACAAAGCGATGACTCACTACTCGCTGCCCTTTCTGACTGACTGGTCCTGTAAAATATCTTAGTTAATCTTCATCGTCGCATTCCTCAAGCATGAAGGGTGAGCTACCTGTCAAGCCCTAGCCGAACTCTGTTGTCGTGTGAGCACATTTATAGAAGGGATTTTCCCCAACTTCAGAACACTCAATCAATATTTTAATGTCATCGTCGTTTATATTGGTCTGGTTGGAGAATTTTGAATAGGTTATTGTGGCAGTCATTCATTCACACCTTGGAGGACAGACCACCTTTGTTGCTAACCAAAGCCAGATATGTTTTTCTGTGTCCTCCCTTCAGAAGAATCAGGGAGTTACCCATTCGTGTTGGCAGAGTGTGCCTCTGAAGTGCATTGTGTATGCTCGCTAACGCTACTACGTTCAACTACCAAGTCGCATAGAATACCGTTGATAGGATCCACTCACTGGTGTGAACTGTGAATCAGAGGCCCTTGCAGTGGGGCTGCTGTAGTAGTCTCTTTAGTCCGGCCCAGGCATTGTGGAATTCTGCCTCCATCAGGACAGTCAGGACATCTTCTAATCCTTATTTTCTTTAGGGGATGTGTCCCAAATGGCACCTTATTTCCTATGTAGTGCACTGTTAGGGCTCTGGTCAAAAGTAGGGTGCTATATAGGGAATATTTGGGACGCAACCTAGATTTGCATTCAGGCACTCGCCCCTCTGAGCTCTCCTTTTCTCTGCACCGCCAGTCCGCCACTCGTTCCATGCCCTTGGAGTCGGCAACCATTTGGTCTTTTTCTCTAATCCGTTCTCTGTTGTTAACCTGCAAATCTGAGGCGGGCTGACTGGAATCAAGAGCTTTCTTTCCTTTTCGTGGCTAGCTATACCATTGCTAGTGCACTCTAACCATGACACACACACACACACACACAAACGCATGCGAACGCACTCACGTACACACACACACACACACACACAAACGCATGCGAACGCACTCACGTACACACACACACACACACACACACACACACACACACACACACACACACACAGAGAGTATGCTCTACCCATCAGAGAGGGCTATAAAAATAACACTTGTCTGAAATGGTTACTGTAGACGTCACAGACAGTACAGGGTATATCATATATCTGAATAACTTGTCAGGGACCTGTGAGGAGCAAAGTAAGGAGAAGCCATCTTGACGTGTGAACTCTGGAGGCAGATTATGTGAATATCGATGTGTTTCGTACTGGCATGTTCCGATATTTACTGTAAATGTCAAGTGTGTAACTGCACAGCTAATGGTAACTGCCTTTAAACTAGTTGAGGGTCGGCCATAGTGTCACAGTTTAGGCCTACTTTAAATCTTAACAACGTGTGTAATATTGGGTCACGCACTTGCCGATGCACTGTAATGGTCAATAGATCTAACCAACAGATCAGTGAACTTCAAGGTGAATACTGTTTGTTGTGCGTTTATTCCAAATGGCACTATACATGTAAGTTGCCTCATTAATCAATAGCAAATATTGCTGTGACTGTACTTGCATTGTTATGGAGATATTTGAGCCTAGATGAGCGAGTGCGTCTTCTGCCTAAAGCTTTATAGCTTGTTCACTGAGTTCCATGTTGTAGCCTACTGTTACTAACCCTAGTTTGTACAAACACGCTCGTCATCCTGGAGGATGAAGAGTCTCAGCAGACTGACAGGGAAACAAATCGCAGCGTCTGACAGGACTTTTTCTATTGTGTAACCCCGTCAGGGAGCCCAAGTACCACCACCCCTGTCAGGCTATCAGGCCTGCAGTGAATAAGGATCACTCAGCTAGCTACGCAGGCACAGCTTCAGCTGCAGGAGCTGCTCTTGTGTAATTAGGAGAATATGTGAATTGTAAAGCCAGTGTCCCGTTTTCTGGAGAGAAAGCTGCATTAGTGAGTATATTTGTGAATTAGTTAGAGATTGGTGGGCTAAGAGTCTCACGTTGACACACGTTCCAGTAGTGATGCACCGATACGACATTTTTGCCCGATACCGATATCCGATATTTTCCTTGCCAAAAAACCCCCGATACAGATAACCAGTATTTAACATTTTTTGACATGCCTGACATGCCTAGTCAAATAAAGGTTACACACACACACCACACAGACCAAAAAGTTATTTTGTTGGCATTTACGTATGTCCCCATTACCCGTAAAACATGACCAAACCTATTTCTTCCATTTACTTGCTGTGCTGTTTCATTGTTCATTTGTTCAGTTATTTCATTCTCAACCAGGCTTTCTATGGAACGCCGTTTGCGTCTTTGCCTGTCAAGAAAGATACACGTCAAATAGTGTTATTGTGTCAAATAAGCTTGTTGACCAATCAGGACCTGAATATGACTGCACATCACATAATAATTTAACGCGTTCATGCATTTTTTACATAGTTATTACACATTGATTACACTATCACTCGTATTTCATATGTCACAACGATATGTATGCTATGATGCTGGAAACGTTGTCTTGCGCACCTACAGTGCTGGTCATTGCATTGGGGGCATACTTATTTCATCGTACAGCCTTACCTATGGATTGTGGATCAATGACATGGGGTATCAGTCTACTCAGTGACACCCAGAGAACATTAGCATCGTAGCTCTTATTGCGGGACTCTGAAACAACTGTGAATTGAGCCACATTTATTGTCAACCTATGTGCATTGAACAATATTCCAGAGGAAAAACAATACCGCGTGGATGTTTTGGAGTCTGATAACTCTGAGGAGGATGTTGGGGAAAAAATATATTGGGTATTGAGGAGACGGTTACCCCGCTTCATTGATCCCCAATCCTTGTGTAAAGCTGTACAGTGCAATATGAATGTCAATACTCACAATAGGCCAACTGGGGAGGTGATTTCACACAGTCACAGTCCCGCGATAAGAGCTACAACGCAATATTTGCGTAAACTCTTCACAGTTGTGTTCTGTGGGTAACACCGAGTAGACTGATACCCCATTTCATTGATTCACATTCCAACCTTGTTTAACATTATATTGTCTAAATATGGCATGATTCCACCAATTGTGACCTTCTGCATCACTTTGAAATAGGTACTTTTATTTTGAAGGTAAACCTCAAATTCCACTATTGTGCCTAATACTTACTGTGGCTAGCTTCACAACGCATAGCCCGGTCAGGTCGAGCCTCACTAGCCAGATGAAGCTAGCTGGCTGCTTATAACATTAGCTTTGGGCAACAGGGTTAAGTAGCTGGCTAGCTATTTATTTTCATGAACTGAAGTTCAATTTCAATAGGCAAACAACAAGTGGCTACCTAGCTAATACTTACTCACAAGGATTCCAAAATCATTGCTAAGAGTAGTGAAAATGACTACAGTTTCTACTGGTCATTGTTTTCAGGCTGGTTGTATTGGTGCTAGTTAGGTACCAAGCTAAAGCTAGCTAGCTACCCCAGAAGTTGCGGTCGATCATAAAATGCTTTATTACCAACGCGGTATTGTCAACACATCGTTCGTGGCCAGTGTTTGCTTGTTTGCAGTCTTTTGTACAGCTTTGACAGTGTTACGGATAGTAGTGGTGGCACTTGGCTTGCAGAACACACAACATTCTATAATAGAACTGTGTTATTTGGCGTTTCAAATTAAAAGCTTATTTAACGCTTCAAATAGGGTTATTGTCAAATAGTGTTATTTGACGTGCATCTTTTTTGACACGCAAAGCCCCAAACAACGTTCCATAATATGTAGTGAAGCTAACAGCAGGGACGCTATTATGTGTTACTCCGGTAGGGCAACATCTGAAAAATATCGCACTTGGTAACGTTAGTGCGTACTGGTGCTCGACCAGTCGCAAAATCCAACATCACCCACAACCGTGAACTGTTGATTGTCAAGGGCAATGAATACCATTATCCACACAGCAGACATTGTAGGCTAGGTTAGGAATGCTGTGTTGCACGTGCAATCCAATTTTCAGTTTCACATGTAAGAAAACTCCAATGTTTGTAAACAAAGTAAATGTAAACAAACACGGTATAGAATAGCAAGGAAATACTTTTTAAATGCGAGAGCAAATTCATTGTAAATGGATGCAACATTTTGTATTTCAGTTTTCTTTTTAAATGTATGAGCAACTAAATAAAACGCCTCCCTCTTTCCTGCAATTTGACTTATCTTTGGTTATGTTACCCTGGCCTTTGCTTTTCCTGCCTTTTTTCTATTCGCAAGTTGTGGTACATTCCTTTCAGCAACATAGCACCCTGCATCCCACTGCTGGTTTCCTTCTGAAGCTAAACAGGGTTGGTTCTGGTCAGCCCTGGACGGGAGACCAGATGTAGCTGAAAGTGGTGAAAATGTGAAAAATAAACGTGTTGGGTAAATAAAATCCACAAAAATTTACATTTGAAACGTCAAACATTTCTGAAAAACATGTTTTTTTCCCACCTGATTTAAAAATATATATATGTGTAAGGGTGATCACAAATGTAAACATTGCTGTCGTATAGAGATGTAGCCTAAGATTGGTCTTCTAGCCACATTTTAGGTGTCAGATTTGATATATGGGGTAATATTTGTGGGGATGTGATCATCTTACGGGATCATCTTGAGCTTCTAACACTGTCATTGTTGGATCAACTTGTTTCGCATTACTTTCCTCAGAAAATACTTCATTTCAACTGGACATATGGATATTACCATACATTATTCCTGCATAGTGAATGAGTCAGCGAGTGGATGAGACTATGTAGACCAGGGGTGGGCAAACTTTTTGGCTCGAGGGCCACATCAGGATTTTGAAATTCATCGGAGGGACGCATTTTTCAGGGGACCAATTGTTTGTTAAAATGAATTTGCTGGGGCCTCCCGAGTGGCGCAGCGGCCTAAGGCATTAAAACAAATGTTAGTATTATTTTTTTATTATTTCCTGTGCCGTACTTTGCCCCCCCCCCCCCCCCCCCCCTGATGTGGACTGTGCATCCTACTATAGGATGACTGTGCATCCTCCTAGTTGTTGCAGTGTCCCTTCGCTTCATCAACTTCAAAGCTGGTCTAGTAAAGACGTGTTTTTGCTGCTGTGTGTGTCGATGAGCTTCCGGCTAGCACAGAAATAATTCATCCTCTGAAGATTTCAATTTGCTCACAGAGTGAGATTTCAAAAAGGGGGCCCATTTTCAATCTCTTGATTTGAGGGAGGACGAGAGAGATGGCGAGCCAATAGAATGTCTTGTTCGTTATATAATCTCATTTATCATTTCACTCCTCTGTTTTATCATCTCATTTATTTATTACCGGTTACAGTGCAGAAGGAAGACCGTCCGGAAGGATGAACGCTCTATATCCAGTATAATCCAGTTAATTCCATATGAATGGTTCTTCTACCCAAGATTACGTTGCCAATCAAATGCCCTGTTTCCCAACATCTTAATCGGGTTTACTTTTTGGGAAGAATTCAGAAGTATTTGCATGGTTAAAAGGATTAGGCAAATCCTAAATCCCCTATAGAATTTGGAAATAAAAATCAGCAGAATAAGGAGAAGGCTTTACTTTGCGATCCTATTTAAGAGGTATGGCTCGTTACTCGCATGCTGATGGAAAGAGTTACCCTTCTAAGTTTGTAGTATAGGAACAGGAGTTTTCCAGACCACTCAACCTAACCAGGGAAAACTCTGGGCCCTAGTAATGCTGGTATGTTGTTGGTGCAGGAGGGAGGATGATTTAGAAGGATAGAGGGTTAAGAAGTAGTCCTCTCTCACATGTGCAAAAAGGCTCAGCAAAATGCACAGACAAGGTGGGTTTTGAATTAGGACGGGAGAGAGAAGAAGAAAAGAGAGGGCGAGGCCACGGAGTGACAGAAGTCATGCCATATTCGTAGTGTTTGGAGTCAGGTCTTTAAACAACAGGCACGTCTGTGTCGCCAGAGAGTCTAATGTTCTCCCAATGCTAACAATGTTTGGGTGGCATTTCTCTCTTTCTTCCAGTGCAGGGGCCTCCCTGTTTGTGTGTTCGTGCGTGTTAGCGGGCATGTGTGTGTGTGTGTGCTTTTGTGTATGTTTTCAGCGTGGTGTTTCTCCCTCAGAGGAAGAGTTTCAATGAGGGAGGAGAAGAGGTAAAGAAGAGGCAAAGAGATGGGGGAGAAGAGGTAAAGAGATGGGGGAGAAGAGGTAAAGAGATGAAGGAGAGCTCAGTGAAAAGATATCTTCACCAGGGCTAAACTTCCGAATCCCCACACATTGAGATAGCATCATGTCAGCTATGGACCCCTCTACAGCACCCAGCTGGTGTAAATCACACCATTCACACTTACCTCAGACACTGACTTCTCACAGGGAGTGGAGGTAGCCCTCTAGCCCACCTCACTGGAAACTCACTCAAACTGTGCAAACTCTTAAGGTTCCACAATATTTTATCAGGCTGTGTGTGGATATTTAAGTGTTTTTGACTGAATTAATCAGACGCAGTTTCTGTTTATTTTTGTGAACTTTTGACCCCACTTAAGGTAACGACTAAGCGTCGTTATATTTAGCTGATAATAGGTTTTATTGATGCACTTTTGTGGAATTCCGCCTCAGACACGCTCAAAAGGTAAACAGTGTGAAAACGGCGGAAATAGTTACCTTTCAACCTTTTATGCTGCCAGAACTAGAACCGATCATTGTTTATGTTAATTCGGGAGCAAGACCATTGCTTTTTTTTTTTTTTTAAATGGGTGGATCAGCTTAATATTGTGGAAAGAATATTGGTTCCATCAATGTAATTGTCTGCATCATTTCCAATCCCCCATATATTTTTGGGGTAAATATATATATATATATATCCATACACACATGCATACATATACACATATATACATACACATACCTATATAGACATACATACTTTAAAAAATAATATACCTTTATTATTATTCCCCGCAAACCCTACCGCCGATCCCCCAATTGGAGTAAACTAATAAACACCTCGGCTTTTACCTTCAATTTATACATCTTATACACATTTTACATACACAGTAGTTATTTTTTAGTTATTTTTTATACAATAGTTATTTTTTACCTTTCTACCTTTTATGCTCTGAATTTTGCTGCCAGAACTAGAACCAAACATTGTTTATGTTAATCCGGGAGCAAGACCATTGCTTTTAAAATGAATGTGAACCCATGCTTATGAAGTTAATTTGGTCTCTTAAGCACTTAAGTTGTATGTGTATTCATGTGCATTCACAGCCCCATTAAATATGTTATTAGTCACGCTTTTAACAGGGCCTGGCAGTTGGGGTAGCCTCTTCAATCCCTTTGGTCTTCCCCACATAATACTAGCCTTCTGAAATAAGAGACCATTGATGTTTCAGATGGTTCTAGACCTATCATTGGAACTTTAACTCCAAAGCTTCAGATATAGTGATTAAAGGCTAATAGCAGATGACAACGAAGTGCTTTGAAGTAAATTGAGTGGCTGAGTTAAATCTAATACAAACAGCTAATTTATGGTGGAGTGGTTCCCTATAAAGTAATGGTAATTGCTGTATACATCCAGGTTTGTAAATGTAGATTGTCGGAAGAGCTCATGCATTCATGAATGTGTCATCCAAAACATTGGACAAACACTGTTGTAAGGTCTCGACAGTGTGCTACATAGGAATTTCAAACCAAAAGGACACAGAGAGGAAGTGACCGTATACCAGAGCCACATGCTGTCTAATAGCTGACCGCCTGACCCCTCACTCTCAAAACACGAGGGGCCATGAAACGCACACATCGGCTATTTACAAACCTTCGTCTTTTTAATTCTCTCTTCCCACCCCCTCATTCTCTCTCTCTTTCTCTCTCTGTCACTCCTAAGTAACTTCAGAATAACTCTGAGCGCATGGCGTGGTGCCGCGGCCTAATTATATCACCAAACAGCTGTACCCCACTTCCCTGACTAGGTCGTTGCTGAATGCGAAGGGTAATGGTAAGAAACTAGCTCTGAACTCCATAGCTGCTTCCTATCCTGCCATTTCCTCTCCTCTCAAAATAGCCCAGACAGGCTGCTCTGTGCTCTCTTGGTCGTCTTAAAGTCCCAGTCACCAGACCCATCAGCTAATATTAGACCCAGGCCCTGTTCAGCTAAAGGAATTAATTGGTACTGTTCTTATAGGCCACCTCAATGTGTTCTCCCCCCTGCACCGATCAGAAAGATAATTTGGTGGTGGTGGCCATCTTGTCAGAAATATCTTGAACCAAATGTTGTGGTAGTCGTTTATTGGTTTATAAAGCACTTTGAACTCAATCTCTGACTGTCCACCAAGTGTCCTGTTGTATTATTGATCCACAGGTTCATAGTCCCGAACCTTGGCTCCATGGAAGATAGTTGCCAACTGTCCTAAAATAGTCACAAGTTTCACTAGCCTCCCATGTTGTGGATGATGGAGGCTGTACACCAGGGCTATTCAAACATGTTCTTACAGGGCCAGATTTGAAAACGTTTTTTTTACAAGGGGGCCAGACATTTTCTACATGAGATTACTCTTCCTAAGACCGGTATAAAAAAACAATTCACTAGCACAATTATAATATTATAAAGCACTTTTATTCAAGTTAAATGTTGCTAAAAGTTAATTTGAATAGCTTTAAGATTAGCCTTATTCAGTGCATCAAATTGTTTAAATAATGGAACACATTTGTACTTATAACACAGTTGACCTGCATCACATTAAATCTTTTCTACTTTCCTGTCCTTTTTACAGACATTACTTCATCTTTTGTTTTTGTTTACACATAGGAAGCATTTTATGAATGGCATATCTCACTTGACCAGCATCATATTCTGTTCTATTATATTCTGCGGCGTGGGCTCAAATCAAGCGTTTTCGCTAGAGCAAGCAAAAGCAACTCTCTCCTCCCTGAGCTCACACGGGCTGCTCTCTTGACAGCGTTATTACACTTGCTTAGCCACCGAACGTCATTACGTAAAAGTAGATCATGATGCTCAGCAGACTTACGCAACAAGCGATGTTGCGGGCTAGATGTTGATTGCGTAACGTTTATGATAGCCATAACTGAGTCCATGGTGTTTTTTAACTCACAGCTGAGTTGAGCGCAAAGAACGCTCTGGTGTGTCAGGCAGTGTAATGATCTCATCTGTTGTGAAAGAGCCGATAGGCGGACAGACAGACCCTTTCCCCTGTTAGCAGCTCTGATGGGCTGTAACTGGTATGTTGGGTGATATGTATTGACATCACTTAATGGGCGGGACTACAGGAAAAACATTTCTCCCATTGGAGAATATTGAACAAGGGCTCCTTTTGGCACTAAACCTTATATTTTTTGCAGGACATTTTGAAGAACCCTTTTTGGTTCCAAGTAGAATCCGTTTGGCTCCAGGTAGAACCCCTTTGAGTTCCATGTAAAACCCTTTCCACAGAGGGTTCTTCATGGAACATAAAATGGTTTCTACCTGGAACCAAAAAGGGTTCTCCTATGGGGACATCCAAATAACCCTTTTGGAACCTTTTTTTCTAAGAGTCTAGACCTTCATTAATTACACATTACTCTTATGGTCTGTTGTGTTCTTGTGGAAGCTATAATTACAGCTCTTGCCATTATGCAGAGAATCTCTGAACAGTTGGGAGGGACCTTAAAAACCCTAACACCATACAGTAACGAACAAGGACTTTTGGACTCTCCTTTATTGTATGTTTGGTGTTGAGACTGTTCATATGATTACTGCTGGAACCTGATGTCGTTTGCCTGAAGTAATGGCCCTGAAAAGGACTTATGTTTGAACGAAACAACCTCACGCGGGAACACCCATAGTCCCAGACATCTCCAGCATCTGTCAACAAAGTCACAATAACACGAAATGACACCAATATGGCGCCTGGTTTTCATCCGTGTACAATCTAGACACAGCATGTGCAAGCGTGTGGAATTTAGCGTTGTCGTCCGCTTTTCCACAGAGAAACAGTTTGAACCAGCTCTTTTGTTCGTCTCGCCGTCTGCTGGCTCCAAACCACTGCTGACCCTCTGGGAGAGGATAGGAATTTTGGCTGTGTCACTTGTTGGGGATGTACAGAGAGAAGAGGAATAGCAGAAAGCAGAGATGTTCAATGCGGTTTTGTCGTGACGAACCAGCCATCCAGGCACAGCCGGGTTTTGTAATGGCCATCTGGCCAACAACAAGGTCATGCGATTGAAGTCTCTATTGTAAGCATGGCTGTTTAGACTGTATCTGATTATCTGATGTAAACCCCCTCTATCTACCAGTTTATGTCTCTGATAGGGCTGTTTAGGGCTTGGAATGTGATGCTGCGTTAATTTCACTATTGCATTACTCTTTGTTACTGTTTTTTCTTTCCCTTTTTCATGTATTTTTCGTATTATTTTTGATATGTCCATTTTGTATGTTACCCAGCCAGTCAATACTCACTTCCTAGAACAGCGTTGTCAATGAGATCCCTGCTAGTCAGGTACATCTTGAGGTCCGTCTTCAAACGCTCTATTAAATATTGACTGTTCAATTAAGGGGACTTTGGCGCAATCAGTTGAGTTTGTTTGTAGAGGGTTTGTACACATCGAAACTTAAGTCCGCACCATTTACAGCTACTCAACAGTTACTCCTCCTAGCTAATGCCCCGTCCCGTTTCTGTGTAAACGCGTTGTGACAGGGGTGTATTTGGTGCCATGAGGCCACCTCTCATAGACCAGTGGAGGATTAATCTGGGCTGCTGCTCCCAACCCCCAAGGGGGTGTTGGAGCAGGTTGCCATGGCTGACTGCTGGATAGACTGCTCAGTTATGAATGGATGGCAGCCAAGCTGCATGGACCAGTTATCCAGTTGAGGGCGGCTTGAGTGTGAAGGTCCTATCACTCCCTATTACTGCTGGGTATCTCAACCAATCAAATACTGGTGTGTGTGTGTGTTTGTTTGTGTGTGTGTGTGTGTGTGCGTCTGCTGGGCATTTCATCACCACAATGTATTTGAAAAGGATGACAGAGCTTGGGAGGAAAGCAGTTAGCAAAATGCCAGGCACAAGCAAGCAATTCTATTTTGTGGAGTTATTAAAAAGTAACCTGCAATGTTGTGTTGATTGTGCTAATGCAGAATGAAAGTTGAGTTAGCGATTTATCTGTTATCTATTTCTCTCTCACACCCATCGTCGCTTGAACTCTAGGAACTTGAAAACACGTCGCTTGAACTCTAGGAACTTGAAAACAAAGTACAAATACACTCATTTCGCAGGCTGGCAAGCCCGATAGTTGGAACTTTTATTACACACACACACAGTGAGAGCCTTCTGGCACAGAATTTGTTGTTGTTGTTTACACTGCTCTTCCAATTTGTCTGGGGCCCCTTCATAGCCCCTTACATCACCCCATCCGGGGTGAGAGTGTGGGGGCCGAGAGAGGAGTGAGGGGGGTGACGGTGAGGTAATTCATTAGTTCCCGGTCCCATTCAAATGAGATGCAGACCTATTCTCTTGCGGCCTCCCGAGTTCCTTTTTACTCTTTTTCGGTGCAGCCCTTTTCCCTTTCCACTCTCTGATTTCACGGTTCGGGACACGATGCTGTTTCCTAGCCTGTTGTTTGCCTCATTTCCATTTTTGCAAGAGAACCAAGAGAGAGTTCCCACCCTGTTTACTCAGTGCTCTTTTTCTGGCAAGTTCGGTTTGAAGTCTATTTTTATGCTTGGGCTTCAATTTTGCGAGTCAGTTCCAAGTCCACATATCACGAGCCCTGATTTATTACCAGTGGTTGTCTTGCTGTGCTCGGTCCTATTTTGCCTGGTTTGGCAGGAGACGGGAAGAGAGATGTCCTTGAGAGAGCAATGCTTGGATCTATGAATATTTCATTCCCTCCCTGTCCTATATTTCCATCATGTCCTGGGCCATGCCAGTGCCCATGATAATACCCGGGATTTGATGTTTGGGTGCAGATGAGTGACCGGCTGTGTTTGTATCTGATCTAATTGGTTGATATCCTGGGACCAGGATCTACATGGGTTTTACCCATGTTCTTTGCTGTGGATAGCGGGAATCCAAGCCTGGTCCGATATATGTTTTCTTGATAAATCCTATGGTCATTGTTTGGCGTGCCAAGGCACTAAAGACGGCACAAACTGATTTGGGACCAGGCTAGGGCATTTCTTAGTTTCACATTCCCATTGCCTTATGTGATGGTTTGCTTCCAAAGAAACAATCTCCTCTCATCTGTAATTGAGTAATGTTTTTGGGAGAAATTTTTGTCATACTTTGGAGTTTGAGTCATATGTTTGCGTTGTGGATGAGACAACATCATTGCTCTTTGTTCCTCAATGACTGCATGATGACGCCGCCTCACAATCTCACAATCACATGAGCCGGAGTTTGAAGAACAGGTAGCCAACAGACAGGGTGTGGAACACACACACACACACACACACACACACACACACACACACACACACACACACACACACACACACACACACACACACACACACACAGTCCGAATTCCCCACTTTTTTACAACTGCCAGGGCCTCAAGGCACCCAGATTGGCACAGCTGATTTAGGCAGTTACTTAAGGCCCGAGTGAACAGTGTTGAGATATGAAATACCTTACATTCTAAAGGGATCAACTTGTCAAGGACACAATCATGACCTGTTTATTGTTTGATGGCATTTACAGCTTTCATATGTATTTTGGGCTTTGAAAATAGAAGCACGCATGCATAAATGTTTTTTTTTTTTTTTGATTGTCAGACCTTGGGGCCTTTTCTGTCATTTTTTAATCAAATATGTCACATCAGTCATTTTTATGTAAAGTGCTTTGATTTGAGACAAGTATTTGGAATGACTCACTCACATTGATGGAATTGGGGCGGCAGGGTAGCCTAGTGGTTAGAGCGTTGGACTAGTAACCGGAAGGTTGTGAGTTCAAACCCCCGAGCTGACAAGGTACAAATCTGTCGTTCTGCCCCTGAACAGGCAGTTAACCCACTGTTCCCAGGCCGTCATTGAAAATAAGAATTTGTTCTTAACTGACTTGCCTGGTTAAATAAAGGTAAAATTAAAAAAAAAATAAAATAAAAAAGAAATCTCAGTGGCATCAGCAGCTACTATATGCAGCCGTTTTCCCGGCCAGACCATGATATGGAAAGCCACTTAGAAGAGGCAGAGCAGTGAATGTACAATTTACCTCTGGACCTGGAAAAGATGCAGTGCAGCAAAGCCCTGATGTCCTCAGCCTCTTTAAACAGACCAAACCTCTGTATTCTGATACCAGAGGGGACGGTGATTTTAATGCAGGTTAACTGAAATCTGTTTTATCTTATTTTTACCAGCATGTCACCTGTGCAACTAGATGTGAAAAAACTCTAGATCACCTTTACTCCACACATAGAAACGCATACAAATCTCTCCCTTGCCCTCCTCCATTTGGCAAATCTGATCATAACTCTATCTGATTCCTTCTTACAAGCAAAAACTCAAACAGGAAGTACTTGTGACTCCCTCAATACGGAAGTGGTCCGATGAACCAGATGCTAAGCTACAGGACTGTTTCACTAGCACAGACTGGAATATGTTCCGGGAACATTGAGGAGTTTATCATGTCAGTCACCGGCTTCATTAATAAGTGCATCGACGACGTCATCCCAACAGTGACCGTACGTACAAATCCCAATCAGCCAATCAGAAGCCATGATTTACAGGTGACATCCGCACTGAGCTAAATGCTACAGCTGCCACTTTCAAGGAGCGGGACACTAATCCGGGAACTAATAAGAAATCCCGCTACGACCTCCGACATGCCATCGAACAGTCAAAATGTCAATACAGGACTAAGATCTAATCCTACTACGCCAGCTGTAATGCTCGTCGGATGTGGCAGGCTTGCAAACTATCATGGATTACAAAGGGAAACCCAGCCGCAAGCTGGCCAGTGAAGCGAGCCTACCAGATGAGCTAAATTCCTTCTATGCTCGCTTCGAGGCAAGCAACACTGAACCATGCATGAGTGCACCAGCTGTTCCGGATGACTGTGTGATCTCACTCTCTGTAGCCGATGTGAGGTAGACCTTTAAACAGGTTAACATTCACAAGGCAGCAGGGCCAGACGTATTACCAGGACAGGTACTTAGAGCATGCGCTGACCAGCTGGAAATTGTTTTCACTGATATTTTCAACCTCTCCCTGACCCAGTCTGTAAAACCTACATGTTTCAAGCAGACCACCATAGTCCCTGTATCCAAGAACACCATGGTAACCTGTCTAAATGACCATCACCCCGTAGCACTCACAGCCATGAAATGTTTTGAAAGGCTGGTCATGGCTCACATCATCATCATCATCCCAGACACCATGGACCTACTCCAATTCGCAGGTTGCCCCAACAGATCCACAGATGATGCAATCTCTATTGCACTCCATACTGCCCTCTCCCACCTGGACAAATGGAACACCTATGTGAGAATACTGTTCATTGACTATAGCTCAGCGTTCAACACCGTAGTGCTCTTCAAGCTCATCACTAAGCTAAGGACCCTGGGTCTGAACACCTCACACCAATACCATCATTAAGTTTGCGGATGACACGACGGTGGTTGGCCTGATCACCAATGACAATGAGACAGCCTATAGGGAGGATGTCAGTGACCTGGCAGTCTGGTGCCAGGACAACAACCTCTCCATCAACGTCAGCAAGACAAAGGAGCTGATCGTGGACTACAGGAAACGGAGGGCTGAGCACACCTCTGTCCACATTGACGGGGCTGTGGTGAAGCGGTTTGAGAGCTTCTAGTTCCTCGGTGTCCACATCACTAAGGACTTAACATGGTCCACACACACCTACACAGGCACGACAATGCCACTTCCCCCTCAGGAGGCTGAAAAGATTTGGCATGGGCCTTCAGATCCAGTTCTACAGCTGCACCATTGAGATTACCTTGACTGTCTGCATCACCGCTTGGTATGGCAACTGGTTGGCATCCGACTGCAAGACGCTACAGAGCAATATTCCCTCTAATTATTTTAGGCACTGAACAAATTTCAGGTCTGCTGAGTAGGGCTGGGCGATAAATCAATATAAATAATTATCGAGGTAATTACTTCCCTCAATAACGATATAAAAAAGTTTAGATTCATTTTTGATAATGTCGATATAGAATAATTAGGTACAGCAGTCCATTTCACCTCTGTGACGCAGCAGGAACATGCGGAGAAGTGACAATATGCACTTGGAGAAATATGCGGCCACTAAAAACCACGTAGCACAGAAATGTATGTCAGATGGTTAAATAGGGACAGAACAGAAATGTATGTCAGATGGTTAAATAGGGAATGTAATGAGGGAATGTAAAACAGGTGTGTGTAATCAGACAAAACAAAACGAAACAGAAAAATGGATCGGTGGTGACTAGAAAGCCGGTGACGTCGACCGCAGAACACCACCCAAATAAGGAGAAGGGCCGACCTCGGCGGAAGCCGTGACAGTATCCCCCCCCCCTTGATGCGCGGCTCCAGCAGCGCCGACACCGGCCTCGGGGACGACTAGAGGATGGGACGCAGGGCGATCCGGGTGGAGACGGTGAAACTCCTGTAGTAATGAGGGATCTAGGATGTCATCCACCGGTACCCAGCATCTCTCCGGGCCATACCCCTCCCATTCCACCAGGTACTGAATGCCCCTCTCCCGACGCCTTGAGTCAATGATGGCTCGTACGGTATACGCCGGGACCCCCTCGATGTCCAGAGGGCGCGGAGGAACCTCCCGCACCTCAGACTGCTGGAGTGGACCAGCCACCACCGGCCTGAGGAGAGACACATGGAACGAGGAGTTAATGTGATAATCAGGGGGAAGTTGTAACCTATAACAAACCTCGTTCAGTCTCCTCAGGACTTTAAATGGCCCCTCAAAGCGCGGACCCAGCTTCCGGCAGGGCAGGTGAAGGGGCAGATTTCGGGTCGAGAGCCAGACCCGATCCGCCTCACTGCGGTAGCGGTCAGCACTCGCCTTTTGCCTCCTGACGTCCCGTTGTAGCCATATATGGGCAGCGTTCCATGTCTCCTCTGAGTGCCGAAACCATTCATCCACCGCAGGAGCCTCAATCTGGCTCTGATGCCATGGTGCCAAGACCGGCTGATAACCCAGCACACATTGAAATGGTGATAGGTTGGTAGAGGAGTGGCGGAGGGAGTTTTGGGCCATCTCCGCCCAGGGGATATAAACCGCCCACTCCCTCGGCCGGTCCTGGCAATAGGACCGCAGAAACCTACCCACATCCTGGTTGACTCTTTCCACCTGCCCGTTCCTCTCGGGGTGAAAACCTGAGGTAAGGCTGACCGAGACCTCCAGGCGTTCCATAAACGCCTTCCATACTCTAGACGTGAATTGGGGACCCCGATCAGAAACTATATCCTCAGGCACCCCGTAGTGCCGGAATACGTGGGTGAAAAAGGCCTCCGCAGTCTGTAGAGCCGTAGGGAGCCCGGGCAAAGGAAGAAGGCGGCAGGACTTAGAAAACCGATCCACAACGACCAGAATCGTGGAGTTACCCCGCGACGGGGGAAGATCTGTCACGAAATCCACCGATAGGTGTGACCATGGTTGTTGTGGAACGGGAAGGGGTTGTAATTTCCCTCTGGGCAGGTGTCTAGGTGCCTTGCACTGTGCGCATACCGAACAGGAGGAAACATACACCCTCACGTCCTTAGCTAAAGTGGGCCACCAGTACTTCCCAGCAAGGCAGCACACCGTCCGACCGATGCCAGGATGACCAGAGGAGGGTGACGTGTGAGCCCAACAGATCAAACGATCGCGGACATCAAACGGAACGTACAGACACCCAGCTGGCCACTCAGGGGGAGTGGGCTCTGCACGCGACGCCCGCTCGATGTCCGCATTCACCTCCCATACCACCGGTGCCACCAGGCGAGAAGCTGGAATTATGGGAGTGGGATCCGTGGACCGCTCCTCTCTATCATACAGCCTGGACAGTGCGTCTGCCTTCACGTTCTGGGAACCTGGTTTGTAGGAAAGGGTGAAAACAAAACGTATAAAAAACATGGCCCACCTTGCTTGATGAGGGTTCAGTCTCCTCGCTGCTCGAATGTACTCCAGATTGTGGTGGTCAGTCCAAATGAGAAAAGGGTGTCTAGCCCCCTCAAGCCAATGTCTCCACGCTTTCAGAGCCATGACAACAGCTAACAACTCCCGGTCCCCCACATCATAGTTTCGCTCCGCCGGGCTGAGCTTCTTCGAAAAGAATGCACGGGGGGAGGTTTAGTGGTCTACCCGAGCGCTGAGACAGCGGCATATTCGGGGGGAATGTGCATGGTGGAAACCTGGTTTGGACTCTCCACCGTAGTGGCACCTAATGAAACACCAACACACCTCCCTGAACACTAACAGGGCCATTCCTTGAGAGCTCTCTGTTGCCACAAAATAATAGGATCATGAGAGGCCAACCAAGGAAGGGCCAACCAAGGAAGACCCAATACAACAGGAAACGCAGGAGAATCGATCAGGAAGAGACTAATTCTCTCCTCATGACCCCCCTGCGTTCTCATAGCAATGGGCGCTGTGACCTCCCCAATTAGCCTCAACCCAAAGGACGACTATCTAAGGCATGTACAGGGAAGGGAACATCAACAGGAACAATAGGGATCCCTAATCTATGTGCTAAGGAGCGGTCAATAAAGTTCCCAGCTGCGCCTGAATCTACTAGCGCCTTATGCTGGGAATGTGGGGAGAAGTCAGGAAATTCCATAAAGGCCAGATTTGTGCAATATACGACTGATTGTTGTCCTATGGACAGAGTCTCCCACCTCAGCTGTAGATCTCTGCAGTTCATCCAGAGTGATCATGGGCCTCTTGGCTGCATCTCTGATCAGTCTTCTCCTTGTATGAGCTGAAAGTTTAGAGGGACGGCCAGGTCTTGGTAGATTTGCAGTGGTCTGATACTCCTTCCATTTCAATATTATCGCTTGCACAGTGCTCCTTGGGATGTTTAAAGCTTGGGAAATCTTTTTGTATCCAAATCCGGCTTTAAACTTCTTCACAACAGTATCTCGGACCTGCCTGGTGTGTTCCTTGTTCTTCATGATGCTCTCTGCGCTTTTAACGGACCTCTGAGACTATCACAGTGCAGGTGCATTTATACGGAGACTTGATTACACACAGGTGTATTGTATTTATCATCATTAGTCATTTAGGTCAACATTGGATCATTCAGAGATCCTCACTGAACTTCTGGAGAGAGTTTGCTGCACTGAAAGTAAAGGGGCTGAATAATTTTGCACGCCCAATTTTTCAGTTTTTGATTTGTTAAAAAAGTTTGAAATATCCAATAAATGTCGTTCCACTTCATGATTGTGTCCCACTTGTTGTTGATTCTTCATAAAAAAATACAGTTTTATATCTTTATGTTTGAAGCCTGAATGTGGCAAAAGGTCGCAAAGTTCAAGGGGGCCAAATACTTTTGCAAGGCACTGTAAATGGCACAGATCCATATATGGCAATGGTCTATTTGCATATAGGCCTACTGCATCTCTGATTGTTTATGCCGCACAGGTCTGTGTAGAGTACGGGCTGAGTAGTCCGTGTCAATGCAATAGAATCCTACTCCGATGCTTTCTGCCTACAACAAAATATATTTAATAGTTTGTGTTTCAGTATGTTGCACTGAAAATGGCTAATATTGCGTTCATTCAATCACAATTGCCAAGGTAAAGGGAAACGTTGATAGTGTTAACAGGAAAAACTCTAGAACAGTGGTCAACAACCTTTTCTGGGGCAACATCTTTTTGTGAGTGAAAATGCAAGCCGAGATCTATAGCTCAGATTTTTTTACAACATGACTTAAAAAACGTAAGCCTATGCAACATTAACCCATTAAAACAGTACTGTAGCAATGAGGTTTGTGCAATAAGCTATAGGCCCAATACATTATCACCGCATATTAGCTTGAATTGCCCTTCCAATGCATTGTTGTTTGGGACATTTAAAAAAATTATATTTCAAAATTTGAGGTAGACTATATGATCACACCGGTAATAGATCCGTTGTTGTATTACTTGTGAGGCACAGCTGAGTGAGCATACATTTATATAATTAGCTTTTTGTTTTTATTTTACTGGGCTGATGGTGCCTGTATCTGATGGTCAGTCTCGGCGGAGGGAGAGAGCAGCAGACTGAAGGTTTGCCTGTTAACGTCCCTACGTGTAACGGTTTTCTTGGTGAGAAGGAGAGTCGGACCAAAATGCAATGTGTAGATTGCGATCCATGTTTTAATGAACAAACGTAAAACACGAATCAATACAAACACTACAAAATAAAGAACGTGATGAACGTAACGAAAACCTAAACAGCCCTATCTGGTGAAAACACATAGACAGGAACAATCACCCACAAACACACAGTGAAACCCAGGCTACCTAAATATGGTTCCCAATCAGAGACAATGACGAACACCTGCCTCTGATTGAGAACCATATCAGGCCGAACATAGAACTAGACAAACTAGACATGTAACATAGAATGCCCACTCAGATCACACCCTGACCAACCACAACATAGAAATATACAAAGTACACTATGGTCAGGGTGTGACAGTACCCCCCCCCCAAGGTGCGGACTCCGGCCGCAAAACCTGAACCTATAGGGGAGGGTCTGGGTGGGCATCTGTCCGCGGTGGCGGCTCTGGCGCTGGACGTGGACCCCACTCCATAATCGTTTTGGTCCACCTCCTTAGCGTCCCTAAATAGGTTACCCTCCTTAATGACCGCTCGGGACAGAGGGACAGCTCGGGACAGAGGTAGCTCGGGACTGATGGGTAGCTCAGCACTGAGAGGAAGCTCAGCACTGAGAGGAAGCTCAGCACTGAGAGGAAGCTCAGCACTGAGAGGAAGCCCAGGCAGGTAGTTGGATCTAGCAGATCCTGGCTGACTGGAGAATCTGGAAGAGTCTGGTCGACTGGCAGATCTAGAAGAGTCTGGTCGACTGGTAGATCTAGAAGAGTCTGGTCGACTGGCAGATCTGGAAGAGTCTGGTCGACTGGCAGATCTGGAAGAGTCTGGTCGACTGGCAGATCTGGAAGAGTCTGGTCGACTGGCAGATCTGGAAGAGTCTGGTCGACTGGCAGATCTGGAAGAGTCTGGTCGACTGGCAGATCTGGAAGAGTCTGGTCAACTGGCAGATCTGGAAGAGTCTGGTCGACTGGCAGATCTGGAAGAGTCTGGTTGACTGGCAGCTCTGGCTGCTCCATGCTGACTGGCTGCCCCATGCTGACTGGCAGCTCTGGCTGCTCCATGCTGACTGGCTGCTCCATGCTGACTGGCTGCCCCATGCTGACTGGCAGCTCTGGCTGCTCCATGCTGACTGGCTGCCCCATGCTGACTGGCAGCTCTGGCTGCTCCATGCTGACTGGCTGCTCCATGCTGACTGACAGCTCTGGCTGCTCCATGCTGACTGGCAGCTCTGGCTGCTCCATGCTGACTGGCAGCTCTGGCTGCTCCATGCTGACTGGCTGCTCCATGCTAACTGGCTGCTCTGGCTGCTCCATGCTGACTGGCGGCCCTGGCTGCTCCATGCTGACTGGCGGCCCTGGCTGCTCCATGCTGACTGGCGGCCCTGGCTGCTCCATGCTGACTGGCGGCCCTGGCTGCTCCATGCTGACTGGCGGCTCTGGCTGCTCCATGCTGACTGGCAGCTCTGGCGGCTCCTTGCAGACTGGCAGCTCTGGCGGCTCCTTGCAAACTGCCAGCTTTGGCGGCATCCTGCAGACTGGCAGCTCTGGCGGCTCCTTGCAGACTGGCAGCTCCTTGCAGACTGGCAGCTTTATGCAGACTGGCAGCTCCTTGCAGACTGGCAGCTCCTTGCAGACTGGCAGCTCCTTGCAGACTGGCAGCTCCTTGCAGACTGGCAGCTCCTTGCAGACTGGCAGTTCCGAACAGGCGGCGCTGTAGAGGCGGAAAGCTTTGACAGCGCTAAACAGGCGGGAGACTCCGACAGCGCTAAAGAGGAGGAAGGCTCTGGCAGCGCTGGACAGGCGAGGCGCACTGTAGGCCTGATGCGTGGTGCTGGCACTGGTGGTACTGGGCCGAGGACACGCACAGGAAGCCTGGTGCGGGGAGCTGCTACCGGAGGGCTGGGGTGTGGAGGTGGTACTGGAAAAACCGGACCGTGCAGGCGCACTGGAGCTCTTGAGCACCGAGCCTGCCCAACCTTACCTGGTTGAATGCTCACGTTCGCCCTGCCAGTGCGGCGAGGTGGAATAGCCCGCACTGGGCTATGCAGGCGAACCGGAGACACCGAGCGCAAGGCTGGTGCCATGTAAGCCGGCCCAAGGAGACGCACTGGGGACCAGCTGCGTAGAGCCGGCTTCATGGCATTAGGCTTGACGCTCAATCTAGCCCGGCATACACGCGGAGCTGGAATATACCGCACCGGGCTATGCACCCGCACTGGAGACACCGTGCGCACCACTGCATAACACGGTGCCTGTCCGGTCTCTCTAGCCCCCCGGTAAGCACAGGGAGTCTGCCCAGGTCTCCTACCTGGCGTAGCCATACTCCCTGTTAGCCCCCCCCCCAAGACATTTTTGGGGCTGCCTCTCAGGCTTCCATCCGCTACGTCGTGCTGCCTCCTCATATCTGCGCCTCTCAGCTTTCGCTGCCTCCAGTTCTTCCTTGGGGCGGCGATATTCTCCAGGCTGAGCCCAGGGTCCTTTACCGTCCAGTTCTTCCTCCCATGTCCATTTCTCCAGGTGGTGCAGCCTCTCCCACTGCAGCTGCTCCTGCTGCTGCTGCCTCTGTTCCTTCCCCTGCTGCACCTTGGTGCGGCTACACTCCCCTGATTTAGCCCAGGGTCCTCTCCCGTCGAGGATTTCCTCCCATGTCCAGAAATCCTTACTATGTATCTCCTCTTTTCGCTGCTGTTGCTGCCTGTTGACACGCTGCTTGGTCCGTTGGTGGTGGGTGATTCTGTAACGGTTTTCTTGGTGAGAAGGAGAGTCGGACCAAAATGCAGCGTGTAGATTGCGATCCATGTTTTAATGAACAAACGTAAAACACGAATCAATACAAACACTACAAAATAAAGAACGTGATGAACGTAACGAAAACCTAAACAGCCCTATCTGGTGAAAACACATAGACAGGAACAATCACCCACAAACACACAGTGAAACCCAGGCTACCTAAATATGGTTCCCAATCAGAGACAATGACGAACACCTGCCTCTGATTGAGAACCATATCAGGCCGAACATAGAACTAGACAAACTAGACATGTAACATAGAATGCCCACTCAGATCACACCCTGACTAACCACAACATAGAAATATACAAAGTACACTATGGTCAGGGTGTGACACTACGCTTTCCCTTTCCTCCACTGACACTGACCAAAAAGAAACACCACACCGTCTTCCAGCTGATGGCAGAACTCGAGTCGCACCGCATTATTTTGTTGTTGTTACTCCTATGAACAGAGAAAGTTAAATATTACTCAATATTAAAAAAGACCCAAGCCACTAATAATAACAACAACGCAAGCCTATAGATACACGTTCCTACTCATTCATTACTGCTGCAGTGCTTGTTGTAGCTCTGAGTGGAAGTAGGAAGAATGAGCATGTTATGGCTGATAAAATTGTTGAATACAAAGTGTTGACAGTGCTGAGAACTTAAACATGAACTCACTCTTTGCTGTATTCGTTGACAGTCTTCTCTCTAGTCATGGTTTTAAACGTTTTGAAATATCACAGTATCAAGTTTGCTGTAGCTTTCTGTTATGCCTGCTACGTTACTGCAAACACGGTGATCTGAGCCATCCGATTGGCCAGCATTAGGCCCATAGTGCACTTGATTTGCTCCCCGGGCCCGCAAGGACAGCAGAGTTTGTACCTTCAGACACATGAAATGGTTAAAAATAGCAACAGTTTGCCTACCCAGCACGCAGGGCAGCTGAATCGGGTGCACCTACCGCTAACCGCCCAAGATGGATAAAACAAAATAGGAACACAAGGCTTTATCGTTTGTTTTTTTACAGAAATATTTGGCTATCGACTAGGAATGCCTTGTCGATCGACCGGTTGGCGACCACTGCTCTAGAAAGTTGAGTGAAGTTCAATCTCGTGCTTCGCTCTGTGGGCTGATACAGTCTCGAGGCTACTGCGCACGTGCGCAGCTTAGAGTGGACATTGGTAGAGTGCGTACGGCCCAGTATATATCACCCCTATACCAGGCGGTGTCAGAGAAAGGCCCAAACAATTGTCAAAGACTCCATCTACCCAAGTAATAGACTGTTCTCTCTGCTACTGCACAGCAAGTGGTACTGATGCACCAAGTCTGGAACCAACAGGACCTTGAGAACAGCCTCTACCCACAAGCCATAAGACTGCTAAATAGTTTGTCTGGGTAGCTATTGGTTAACTATTTATATATTTGCACGGACCCTTTTTGTACTCTTTTGACTCATCACATAAGCTGCTGCTGCTGTTTACTATCTATCCTGTTGCCTAGTGACTTATCCCTAACTTAGCTTATCCCTAACTACAGTGCATTCAGACCCCTTGACTTTTCCCACATTTTGTTATGTTACAGCCTTATTCTAACATTTTTTCAATAGTTTTTTCCCATCATCAATCTACAAACAATACCCCATAATGACAAAGCAAAAACAGGTTTGTAGAAATGTTTGCAAATGTAGAAAAAAAAAAGAACATTCAGCGATATAATATTAGCATTACCTTGCCCTGAGCATGCACATTTGGGCACTGGTCTCTCCCTCGAGAGCTTTTGTGGTCCCTTGCCGATATAGGCTTGGCTTAGACAGTATCCCATAAATAATTGAGGTGATTGGAAAAGGCTATTTAACGTAGAGCTCTACATAGCTTATTTTGGAACCACAACACTCCTCAGTCCTCTCCCCTGCCTCCGACAGGAAGACACGGTGAGACAAATTAGAGCTGCTCTGCTGCCCGTTGATTCTTAACATGTCATTTAAGATAAGACGAGACGTAAGATTTAATTCAATGAGTATGGTTGTTTGTGTGTAATGTACAAGCGTGCCTGTGTGATTTTTTTTGCTGTGTTTGTTTTTCTAAGGGTTGTAAGTGTAACAGTAGCTTTCCTGTCTTATGTGTCTTGCAGGGAAAAAACACACATAAGACACTGGTTTGACACACGCTGGACACGGGGGACACAGAGGGCCTAGAGAGATAGGTCATGGAGTACAGGGCAGACACACAGACAGACGCGTGAACTGGACACCCCAGTGTACAGGACCAGCATGCCTCAGATTCCTGATGCTCGTCTGTCCAACCTTCTAGGCCCTGGCCTGGCCTGCTCACGCCTCTGCTTTTCACTGTTTGTCTATATATAGCCATTGCAGGCCTGGGCTCGAATACTATTCGAAAGCATTTCAAGTACATTAGCTGTGTTTGATTGAGCTTGACTGGCACAATGGGACCATTTTAGAATAGTCGAAACAAGTGCAAAAACTGCCCATCGTGAACTCCAGGCAGGCTCAAGCAAAATCTCAAAGTATTTGTAAGATTTAAAATAGTATTTGAACCCAGGTTTGATAGAAAGTAGCGACCCCTCAACATGGAAATCTGCAGTGTCATAGTGTTCATTATTTAGACTGATTCTAGTTGCACTTCCCAGGGTCTGTGCAAGGCGGCTGTTAGAGTGGTAGGAACACTCCAAGTAGCATAAAAACACATTAATTGTGTGTGTGCACGCGTAAAATGCTGTTATCGAGCATTGAATTGCACTGTAAATGCCTTGCCTTGTTCTCTCTTTTTATAGTCTCACTCAATGATATACTATGCCATAGGGATTTTCCTTGTTGAGTAGAGAGGTGGCTGTGGATTGATTTATGCAACATGTATTATGAATCATGTAAATGGTGACCGCCTTGTAAAGAGGGAGAAATGCTCTCTCATGGGTTTTGACTGTAGGTTCTCCCAGGGTAGAACGATTCAGGGGAGACATTACAGTACTGTGAAGGTAATGGCGAAAAGGGAGTGCTTCAAGGTACTGTATTTGGTCTCTTCAAAATGTAGAGAGACCAAACAAAGAACGTGCCTATTGCTCACTCAACAAAGTTCCAGTTTATTCTGCGAGTAGTAACGTGGCGGAATGATTGTGAAACAGCTATTTCGAAGACAATTCGCACTTGAAAACACACCGGTTGGACAGCAGTGTCTACCTCATGACATGCTTATTGCATTCCCTTTTTAGAAGTTGTTTTAGATGTGTTAACGCTCAGATGACTTGGGTCGCTGTGCGACGCCAGAAGGAAGCATTTGAATGGTTACTCGACAGTAAATCAAGTAATGGTTATGTCGGAATTCATTGAGTACATCTGTGCAAATATCGGATTTGCATTTTGAAAAGCACAGCGAGTTAAATTGCAGGTAGCGTGTTAACGTTTGGTTGCTGTGCCCCAATCCTGTTTGCGGTCAGGGTAACTGGCATGGGGTTACCAGGCTTGTTGCTCAGGGCCTGTATTCATAAAGCATCTTAGAGTAGGAGTGCTGATCTAGGCTCAGGTCCTGTTTGTCCATGTCATCTTATTCATGATGATATCAAAGTCCAAACTGATCCTAGATCAGCACTCATACTCTGGGCACGGATGACTAAATGTCAATACCACATAGAATATTATTCAGTGAGACCAACAGAGTGTCTATTCTCTTGGTCTTTGTATCAGCCATCCTTTCTCTGTTGTCGGGAAGCGCAGGGATGCAGGCAGCCAGAATATCACGTCCATAATGTCCCTCGTTTCTATCCACTGCACCAAAACACCATGGAATATTAATCAGCCAAACCTCCCCTGGCCTGCAGCACAACACAAAACAACACCTCTCATTTCCTCCAACTCTTACGCTTTCGCTTACGCTAAGGTTTCATTTGTATTCAGCCTACACACTGTGCCTGCAGACCGGGCTTTCTTGCACATTTGCATCATAGACTCTACACTGTATATACCAACACCGATTATCAGAGCGGTTGCACTCAGCACTGCTACCCATTGTGTTGTTGATGGCAATAGTCCTCAGGTGTTAATGAGTTTGCTATGATATGCTCCCTCAGGGGTATATGAGAGCAACACAGTTCCTGTCTGTCAAAGACTGTGACCTTTGGATTCTACCTTGCCATATCTAGCCCAGGGAATGTAACACGTATGTGTGTGACTAGATGTGAAGTAGGGTAAAATAGTAAGAAAGAGGGGGGGTTGAGTGTATTTTTTTCACCTACCAATGTTGCGGTTGTGTGATGTGTTGGCTGGGGTTCACAACGTTAGTTGAATAACTTTGCTCAATACGACTGCAATTTTCTAACCTGGCTACTAGATCACTGAGAGAGGCAGAGATTGCTTTTTATATCAAAAGATCAAATGCAAAGCAAAAACACTGAAAACACATTGAAAACACTTTCTCATCCACTCAAAAGCGCACATCAGGAGTTTGGTTTTGGGGCATTGTGATATTGTCTCTTCGGGACACTTTGTATCCTCCTCGTGAGTCAGTTTGATCCATTGAGATGTGGTCTGTCTTTGTCTGAAGTCTGTGACGGAGCCAGGGTGGAAAGAGGGGTTAGCTTGATCATTACATAGTTCCAGATTTCTCACTGTCCCATGTGGATGACATCACAAGCTCCCACATTGTCAGAGCATAAGAGGGAGGAGAGAGGAGGAAGGAAAAGGAAGCCCGGTGGTGGTAATTTGGGGTGGTTGAGACTTGAGAGTGACTTCACCCATTTGGCTTTAGCCAAAATAGTCTCAAACCCGCAATTATATATGGGCTCTGCCATCTACTTTTGCTCTCGAATGGGGAAGCTGTGTGATTCCTTCACTCAGTGTTATTCTGTCAGGACATGCAGTTCTGTTTTTATTCTGTGTAGGCTAGGCTTTCTGTTTTGGTTGAACTTATTTTCACTTATTTGTTTGGTTTCACATGGGTTTGTGGTGTGCATCTAATTTGGCCACCTACTAACTCCCCTTATGATGAGGGATTCTAGTTGTCATCATCTGCATGCTCTCTCTCTCTGTCCCTCTTTCTGTTTCTCTCTCCCTTTCTCCATATACCTCCCTTTTTATATCTCCTCTCTCTCTTGCTCTCTCCCCCTCTCCATCTCCCCCCACCCCTATCTCTGTCCTCGCTCTGTGCCCTCTTTCTGTTTCCCCCTCTCTATATATCTTACCCTCTGACTCTTCTCCCTGTCATTGCAGTGGGTTTGGCAGCAGGCCCAGTGCCATACAATGGCTCCTTTCTCTCTGAGTATATCACTAAGCTCATCCACCTCGCTGGCCCAGTACTTATTTAACAGTGGCAGGCTTTCAAAAGGAGACCGCTGTGTATCTGTCTCATCTCAGCTGGTTGGTCTTAAAAATCATACAATGTGATTTTCTGGATTTTTGTTTTAGACTCCATCTCTCACAGTTGAAGTGTACCTATGATAAAACTACAGACCTCTACATGCTTTGTAAGTAGGAAAACCTGCAAAATCGGGCAGTGTATCAAATACTTGTTCTCCCCACTGTACGCTATGCTTCATGGAGTGGCTACTTCTTTTTTTTCTGGTAATAATGCATTGGTCCTCCCTGTTGACTCTCTTATTTGCGGAGGTAAGCAGCAGATTGCCCGAATGCCAGTCTTATTTTCATCACTGCCTCCAGCAGACCATAACATGTGTAATTCACACAGGTTTCGCTCAGCCAGGTGCCTGCCAGCATCCCACAAAAATACATAGTGTATGTGATGGAGGAGGTCTGGTCAGCTGTGTCTGTCTCTCTGTGCCAGGTGTGTGTCTCCTAGGCCTTTCTAGGGAGTTTTTCCTAGCCACCGTGCAGGTCTACACCTGCATTGCTTGCTGTTTGGGGTTTTAGGCGGGGTTTCTGTACGGCACTTTGTGACATCAGCTGATGTAAGAAGGGCTTTATAAAAACATTTGATTGATTGATTGAGGTAGACTGTACGACAGATGGCAGGTGACTGAGAACGACAATGTCAATATGGAGGAGACTTGTTCCCATAGAAATAGAATGGCTAGATGGGCATGACCATTCTAGTCATTCAATTTCTATACCTGCCGACTGTTCAGTATCAGAGTACAATTCAAAACAATATAGCTATACTGTATAGGCTACATGCAACTAGGTTCGATACTAAGTACATCAAAATGACTTCCCAAAGTCATACACTATTTGCTTCTTCCAGCATTGCTGCGCTGTGTGGCATTATCATACTTGCCACTGTGTTGCACAGAAGAGAGTACATCTCCTTTCTGTGGTCCTTTGTGACATACCTCCTCCACCGTCATTGTTTTTAGCCCTGAATGAATAATTTAAAGCACGTTGCCCCAGTGTTTACCCTGAGAGACTATGTGGAAGAAACTCAGCTCAATGCTGAGTGTTGCATAAGGAATGTAGGGCGACAGTGCTGAGTGGACAAAGGAGCCAAATATTCCCCCCTAGGACTTTGTGAGGCCTCCAGAGCCTGGGCAAAGTTATGTTTGAGCAGGGAGCTTCAGGCTCAAGCTGCCAAGTGTGAGTCAGACTGCCACTGAGGCACTGACCCAGTCGTAGAGCTCTCGCAACCAACACGCTGTCCAACACCCTGTCCAACTGTTTCTATGCCTAAAGGTTTTTGCAGGTGCAACCTGTGATTCCATTGTGGTCACAGGATGAAATGCACACACAATCAAGGCCCAATTAAGCTGTACACACACAATAACAAACTTTGTGCCACCTAATCCGTGTTCAGTATACTCAAAAAGACAGACAATACTTTTTAGGATGAAACTACACCTTTAAAATGTTCTGTTTGGCTAAATTAAGGATTACTTTTGTCATAAAGAGAGGAACCTGCATGTATTTTGTCGTCCCCCCCCCCTCTCTAAATCAATCCGCTCCTCCCCGGATAGAATCATCAAGAGGCAGACAGGCAATTGCTTTGTTTGTTCTGCCAGGGAGAGAATTCACTCAGCCCTGACTGTCGATGAATCAGCCGGACGTTCTGGGAGAGGAGCGTGGGGTAAAGTTAGAGAAGCAGACCAGCGAACCGAGATCTTGTAGCTATTAGAGTGCTTAGTGGACTAAGCATATCTTGAGTCATTTAGACTCTTAAGGTTTGCCAGTGGGTGAGATGTACAGTGGGGCAAAAAAGTATTTAGTCAGCCACCAATTGTGCAAGTTCTCCCACTTAAAAAGATGAGAGAGGCCTGTAATTTTCATCATAGGTACACTTCAACTATGACAGACAAAATGAGAAAAGAAATCCAGAAAATCACATTGTAGGATTTTTAATGAATTCATTTGCAAATTATGGTGGAAAATAAGTATTTGGTCACCTACAAACAAGCAATATTTCTGGCTCTCACAGACCTGTAACTTCTTCTTTAAGAGGCTCCTCTGTCCTCCACTCGTTACCTGTATTAACATATCGTTATTGTCATGATGTGCTTTATCATTCTTGTGTGTTTATTGTTTTACATTATTGAGGCTGAGAGTTAGTTGAGTAGCTCAGCAGAGACCACAACACATTTTGATCTCATACTATGACTTGCTGATACAGTATGTATGTACAGTGAACATGTTATGGGATCCTAAGCATTTTATGATCATAAGCATTGTGCTATATAAAGTTCCTCCATGGACAAGGGGTTTCCTAATCAACCTTGATTCCACCTGTTGCCCCTGTTACCTTCTAGAGACTATAAAGTAGATCAATACAACATCACTCAGACCCACTTCCAGACAAGCTGCTGTTTTGGAATGAGGAAAGGTTGAATTCCATCACTATATTGTGGTGTGTTAACGCTTCTCACTCTGCCATTTTCTCACCTGGCTTCTTCCTCTCTCTTTCTCCGACCAGCTCCCCACCCGGCTCAGGACCCAAGCCCCACAAAGGAAGACACTGAGGGGTTGACAAGCCCCTATAAAACAGGCCCAACCCAGATAATGGAAACCTACACGAAAAAGGACAAAGAAAAGAAAGCGGGGACCCACACAAAACTGGACGTCATCCCGAAGTCACCTGCTACACCGACGTTGCCCATGCCTGGCTCAAGTCCTAGCCCCAAACCTAATAAAGGTTAGTCGCCCTATAATGTGGTGTTACCAGTAACAAAGGAAATGGTGTGAAAATGGCTGCCCATTAGCAGTGGTGTAAAGTACTTAAGTAAAAATAATGTAAAGTTTTTGGGGGGAATCTGTACTTTACTTTAAAATTTATATTTTTGAAAACGTATATTTTTTACTTCACTTTATTCCTAAAGAAAATAATGTGCTTTTTACTCCATACATTTTCCCTGACACCCTAAAGTAATCGTTACATTTTGAATGCTTAGCAGGACAGGACTGTTGTCAAATTAAAGCACTTATCAAGTGAACATCCCTGGTCATCCCTACTGACTCTGATCTGGCGGACTCACTAAACACTTCATTTGCAAAGATGCCTGAGTGTGGAACCGTGCCCCTGGCTATCTGTCAATAAAACAAAACAAGAAAACAGTGTTATCTGGTTTGCTGAATATAAGCAATTTGAAATGATTTATACTTTTACTTTTACTACTTAAGTATATTTTGCAGTTACATTTACTTTCGATACCTTCGTATATTTAAATACAAATACTTTTAGACTTTTACCTAAGTAGTATTTTACTGGGTGACTTTCACTTTTACTTGAGTCATTTTCTATTAAGATTCTTTACATTTATGCAAGAATGACAATTGGGTACTTTTTCCACCTATGCCCATTAGTATGTGTTTCTATCTACCATAGAGCATTTGAAGTAGTTTATGATCATTTTCAAGGGTATGAACACAAACACAGCATTAGATGTCCATGATTGTGTAATAAAGGCTATCTTCCTGTGATTATTGAGCAATTACCTCAGCACTCAAGTGATGTCATCCGACCCCTCGGGGGAGGGGGGGGGGAATGGTTCAGTCCAGAATGATCCTGACCACAGGCTTTCAGTGCTGGGGGTAAATCCAATAGACCTGGTGCAGGGGGTTAGTTACAGCGCTTACAGCTCACATGACAAAATCCATTAAGCTAGAATTGTTTTGCAGTAGGTTTATAGAATTTGGCCAAAATGTTTTTTGTTTGTTGTTGTTGTAATTTCTGATGCAATGTTGAGTGGATGACTAATGCTATTTGTGTGTAGCTCAGTTGGTAGAGCATGGCACGCCAGGGTTGTGAGTTCGATTCCCACGGGGAAACTGTATGAAAATGTATGCACTCACTAATGTAAATCGCTCTGGACAAGAATGTATTTGCTAGCAGGCTAATCGCTAACAGGCTATAGCTAGCCTGCTTGCTAATCACCTCCGGTCTCTAATAAAAGTTGGAGGAATTAATCTGACTGGGCATCACATTTCACTGAGTGATGCCAGGGGGGGGCATTTAGCCTAGCTTGACCCGCTGTTGCACCACCACCACATTTGTTTCCACAATGCCACTACTTGTCCTGGCCCCAGCACTGTAGCACATGCAAACACTAAGAAATATGTTTGGGGGGATTTGTGAACATAGTCTTACTTCCTTTCTGCCCATTTTATTCTTTGCCCATTCATCTATTGATTGTGGTCATGGTCTATTTAACTGTAGCGTGAGGTGGCAGAGCTAATCCAAATTAGTTCTACTGACTAACTTCCCCAGATGATCACAGTAACACCAAATTAGAATACTGGTTTTGGTGTGCCAGATCCGATACAGTCAGATCAAGGAGCTCATTTTAGCGACATTCTAATTGAACTGCAGGATCGCTCAGTAGATAACAGATCTCAGATCAGCTTTTGTAAAGTAAAAGATATTGGTAGCAATTTACTTAAAGCCGACAGGTATAATGCTTTATAGCCTATCATGAGCCTCTGTAGTGTCTTATGACAAGGGTTATAATGTTATGTCTCTGGAAGGTCTGTTGGAAGCATTTGAGCACCAATAAGTCAACACAATTCTGAGACAGCACATTCTAAAAGGGCTTTTGTCACTTCCTCTCCATCAGGTTGCCTTTCTGCTCAGTCATGCAAGCTAACTTCTGTGTTATATCTTACCCCAAGGGTAGGAGGAAAAGGACGAGAAACAGTCTGCAGCTCTTAATTAGCTCAATTAAATGGCAAGGCATGCATTTGGGAGCACTACCTCCATAATGTCCGCTTTAATTATACTTTGGCACATCTCAGCCTTGGGTCTGACAGCTCATGGCACTTGGCCACCGGCGGTCCGTTGCCTCCCGGGAGGTTTTCAAGAGATCATTAAAGGGCCAGGGATTTTACTCTTTACTGTCAGGGGGCCCTGCTGCTTCAGTTCAGCCAACCACACGCACACACACACACACACACACACACACACACACACACACACACACACACACACACACACAGCTCCCCCAAACCCCTCTCCATGGCACTTGTTAATTGTTGCTATGGAGAATTGGTTTTTACTGTAACACTTTCTTGTGGATTTCCCATGGACATAAATACAGTGCCTTCAGAAAGTATTCACACCCCTTGTCTTTTTCCACATTTTGTTGTGTTACAGCTTTCAATTTAAAATGGATGTTTTGTCACAGGCCTCCACACAATACCCCATAATGTCAAAGTAGAATCATGTTTTTGGAAATTTTAACAAATGTTTGAGTCAATAAGTATTCAACCCCTTTGTTATGGCAAGCCTAAATAAGTTCAGGAGTAAATGTATGTGTCATGTTCGTCATACGAATGAGACCAAGGCGCAGCGTGGTATGCGTACATTCTACTTTATCTAAAGAATGAAACACTGAACAAACTAACAAAACGAACCGTGAAGCTATATGAATAGTGCAGACAGGCAACTAAACATAGAACAAGATCCCACAAACACCAACGGGAAATGGCTACCTAAATATGATCCCCAATCAGAGACAACGATAAACAGCTGTCTCTGATTGGGAACCATATCAGGCCACCATAAACATACAAATACCTAGACCTACCAAACCCTAGACATACAAAAAACCTAGACAATACAAAACCCCTAGACAATACAAAACTAGCGTATCCACCCTAGTCACACCCTGACCTAACCAAAATATAAAGAAAACAGAGATATCTCAGGTCAGGGCGTGACAACATCATCTCTGAACTCCACACATACAATTATCTGCAAGGTCCCTCATTCAAGCAGGGAATTTCAAACACAGATTCAACCACAAAAACTAGGGATGTTTTCCAATTGCCCCGCAAAGAAGGGGACCTAAAAAAAAGCAGACATTGAATATTCATTTGAGCAAGTTATTAATTACAATTTGGATGGTGCATCAATACACCCAGTCACTACAAAGATAAAGGCGTCCTTCCTAACTCAGTTGCCGGAGAGGAAGGAAACCTCTCAGGGATTTCACCATGAGGCAACGGGTGACTTTAAAACAGTTTCAGAGTTTAATAGCTGTGATAGGAGCAAACTGAGGATGGATCAAAAACACTGTAGTTACTCCACAATACTAACTAACCTAATTGTCAGAGTGAAAAGAAGGAAGCCTGTACACAAATCAATAGCCTAAAACACAAGGCCAAATCTACACTGGATTTGCGTACCAAGAAGACAATGAATGTTCCTGAGTGACCAAGTTACAGTTTTGACTTTAATCTGCTTGAAAATCTATGGTGAGACTTAAATGGTTGTCTAGCAATGATCAACAGCCAATTTGATAGAGCTTGAAGATTTTTTGTAATAATTCTGGGCAAATATTGCACAATCCAGGTGTGCAAAGCTCTTAGAGTCTTAAGAAATACTCACAGATGTCATCGCCGCCAAAGGTGATTCTAACCTGTATTGACTCAGGCGTGTGAATACTTACGTAAATAGATAGATATTTCTCTATTTCATTTTCAAAAAATGTGCACAAATTTCTAAAAACATGTTTTCACCATTATCATTATGGGCTATTGTGTGTAGATGGGTGAATTCAGGCGGTAACACAACAAAATATGAAATAATATGAATGCTTACTGAAGGCACTGTATAGCCAGAAAACTATGCCCATCTTTGTCCAATGAGAGAAGTGGTCCATTTTAAAGGATACCCATTGGATATGCCCGGACAAAAGTTCCCTATACATTCAACTCGGAACCCAGAACCAAATCCTGTGTGCGCTAGCTAGCTACTTTGTCTTTACAGTCTGCCATGACATCTATGGATCAAACTGCTCCTCTATTCCTTTCAAAAAGGCAAGTAAAACAGATGACAGAGAACCATATTGTTGAGATTTGAGGAGTACGCTGCTAACAGTCTGGAACCCAAACACGCTGCAGTGTTTCTGGGTCAGCTTGATTCTGTTTCTGTCTCGGAGGCTCCTGTGGGTGACTCATCGTGATGGTCAGGGCCCACACATATACACACACACACACACACACACACACTAGCGCTTTTTACAGCACTATACATAATCGGACGTAGTTTCAAAGTGGGTCAGAGGATATTATAGGGAGGCCGTTGCTGTTCTGTCCTGTCTGGCGGATTGTTTCAGCACTGTGATGATTGTGTTTTAATGTGTTAGAATCCACTGAAGTATGAATCGTGACATGGATGTACAACATATGGTCTGTGTATGGAAGGAATGGATGGAAGATGACGCTGGAAGCCTTCACACACACACAGTAGAATTCAACTTGGCCAGTTAAATGCCGATCAATTGTCGCGAAACGTTAGTAATTGGTGCTTGGCATTTGAGAATGACATCATAGTAATTACGGTATGGTGTTTTCATCCAGGGAGTTGTTGCTTAGGTCATAATTATGCAATGAATCATATGCAGCATGATTGTCTAATTATATGAATTGTTTTTTTGATTATCATTCAAAAGCAATTGGGGTGAAATTGGTAATTGGTTATGGCTCGGTGGCAGTGTTCCACATGGAATCCATAGCAGACAACCCAGAAGGGTGCAGTAGAATTCCTGTAACAGTAGGACTATGCCCTCCAGGCATGAGTTAAGGTGCTCAGAGGAATGCAGACACCAGAGATGCTACAATGGGAAAAGATGAATCAACACTTTTTCCAGTCAGCACCAATCAGAGACTTTTGAACATACACAGTGACTTGCAAGACAGCTCTGCTTGAAGATCGAAGAGGACCTCTATAGAAATGGATTGTTCTGATGTACAATGTTTTTTTTTGTCTCGAAGTTGGACAAAGAACATCTCTCCCTTCCCCAACGTGGTTGTTTATGTGGTTCGCATTTCCTATAAGCCACTAAACGGCTACATTGAATGCTGAAAGAACATGGTTGACTTGGCACAAGTGAAAAATAAACCCTGTTTATAGCCATATCCTGTCTAGGTTTAGGTGTGTTACTTAACTGAATGCAATTACATGTTCACTCATGAATCCTCACCAGGACACTGTAGACAAGGTGTGCCATGGTGTGACTAACCACCAGTCCTAATCAGAATGTTTTCCCACATTGCTCATTCACTTCTATTAGACACTAGGGTGGAGTCTCTATCTGGCTCTAGCTCTAGGAAAGTTGCCAGATTTGACTGCCAGTTTCCAGCGTTTTATCGCTCTGCAGATGTGGGGCTGGATTGGGGCTCTTTTCTCTGTGTACAATGTCCTCTCACATTCACTTCCTCGCTCTTTCTCTCGTTGTCTCATTCTCACCCTAGACGCAGTGAAGTCAGAGGACAGACAGAAGCTGGCCAAGGAGCGGAGAGAGGAGAAGGCCAAATATCTGGGTAAGCTGAGATGGAGGTTGAGAGGAGGAAACTCTGTACACAGGGAGAGGATGCCCCCTAGTGTTGGGGGGTAAGGGGTGGTGGCATATTTATGTTGTAGGTTGTGTCTGCGTTGGCTTTGTTTTCTGGCCGACACATGGTGTGCACATGTATCGCATAAACATTTGGGGAAACGTTGAAGGAACGTCAAACGAACCTAGGCTGTGGCTCAAGCTCAAGCTGAGCACTTCAATGAGAACGAAAACCAAGCCAATGATTTAGTATTTGGCTTTCAAGACACATTACAGTTTTCAACGTGCGAGCACCAAATTAATGTTCATCTGCATTTTATTAAAACAATAGCCTAGCTAACCCCTTTTTGTTTGAACTCACAAACGCTTTAACGATCCCCAGCTCTGAACCTATATGTTTAACCTAACGTCAATTGATACATACTTGTTTTCAATTGATAGTAGCATAAGTCAATGCCCTTCTTCAAGTTGCCTTAACAATTCTCTGGCTCTATTTCTTTTGTCAGTCAAGATGTCTGCCTGTCACCCGCTTGAGTGTTGTTGTTTGTTTGTGTCACAAGCCACACTGTCCTTGGCTCTAGTGACACCCTGGTGATGTGCACTGCTTTGCATGATTGACAGTTGCTCTTGTCTTCTCTTTCGCCCATCTCCCCTCCAGACAAGCTCGGCCAGATACAAGGTAAACCACACCCTATGTGTCCATGGTGGTAGGTGGTGGTGGTGGTGGTGGTGGTGGTGGTGGTGGTGGTGGTGGTGGTGGTGATTCTCGTTGTCTTGACCTGCAGTTTTGACCTGTTACCTTGATTGATTTGAACAATTGTGTATGTTTGTTGTTCAATCACCCTCTCTACAATTTTAGTTTTTTAATGAACTTTCTACATTACCATGGAAATGATTGCTTCACGGGTACCAGGCAGCCATTGTGAGTGTACCAATGAGTTTATCAGTCAAGTTGCCAGGGTTAGAGGATCCAAGCCCATTCTATTCATTCTATTTCTTTGTGAGCTGCTGCTGCAGGGAGGGGGGCATTGCCTAGGCAACCGAAGACTCGTTTGCTACAACACCTTGCTTGTTTCAACAAAGCGCAACGCTGTAAATTGTCCATGTTACCGCATAAACGGGACTCAACCTCATGAATGCTCGGCCGTCCGGTCTTCAGTCAGCTGTTCGTTCCACAAATTTGTATATATACACAGTATATATATATATATATATATATATATATATATATATATATATATATATATATATATATATATATATATATATATATATATATAATTTTTTATATAGTTTTGAGGGTTATTTTATTTTCATGACGGTCTTCATCTGTAACCGTCGGTTACACAGTTATATGGTCATTTTACAAGCCCCACATTGTTTTGGTGCACATTTTTTTTCGTAGGACGTTAACCTAGTGTCAACTTCCATCACCTGTTTTCCTTCCATGTTGAGTAAATGATACAAACTAGGTGTTTCCACACAGGTGTTGTCCTTGAGTTAATTAAACATTATATCATCCCATCATGTATAAACCTATTGGGCAGGCTGTATTTTGGGCATTATTTTGGCTACCATGGCTATGCCCCCATAGGATGAGAATGTCCTCCTCCATAGGCACGAGTGGTCACTGAATGGTTTGATGAGCATGAAAACGATGTAAAACATTTGCCATGGCCGTCTCAGTCATCACATCTCAACCCAATTGGACACTTATGGGAGGTTCTGTAACGACGCCTGAGACAGCGTTTTCCACCACCATCAACAAATCAACAAATTATGGAATTTATTGTGGAAGAATGGTGTCGCATACCTCCAAAATAGTTCCAGACACTAGTAGAATCTATGCCAAGGTTGATGCTGTTCTGGCGTCTCGTATTAAGACACTTTATGTCGGTGTTTCCTTTATTTTGCCAGTTACCTATATAATCATATAATTTATGACCACTATATGCAGTTATTGTGCCATTTTATACAGGAATTATAAAGAGAGGATAGGAATCAAAAGTCACATCACCCTTGCTAAACGGCAAATGTGTTTATACTTAATCTCGGGAACCCAGATCCAAATCGCACATTTCCTGGCCAGCTACTTCATGAGTAAACATTTATGTCAACAGTCTGTCACGAGAGACACGTTTTTACTATAAAGGTCATGTTCGTTGTCCCGTTGTCACAATTGGGAGTACAAAGCTGGGAGCTGCTTAAGTAAAGAACCTCATAGAAGTAACCTATATGCCTTCTGGTAAATCCAGCCTTCATCATCCTAGTAAAGTGTAGTAGATCTTGGCTAAAATGGGTTATACCATTATGGATCAGTCTAATTGTCAGTCCACTGGGGCAGGAGGCCAGACAGAGGGTTTCTCCCTGATCTGAATTCCTTCATTCACCGAGATTCAATCTATGAACTTGTGTTTGCAATCCCAGCTAGGAGGCAATCCCGGCCTCCAAGGCCAGTCTTTTAAAGTATCAACATCTGGAGTGTATTGAGTCTTCTTCAAATGTAGGCTATAAAGTGCCATTTTTTTTGTGTGTCCCCCCCCTCAAACGAGATCGGATTTTCTCCCTGTATGTTTTAGTGTTTTGATAGGCCTCTGCTGAGTAATGCATGAAATGTTCACGAAGCCGCAAGAAGACGTGTTTGGCCCTGTGACCATATGAGTTGTCCGTTCTTGGCTCTCTGTAGAGTGTAATGCATACTTCATGTGGACAGGGAGGGAACAGGACTCAGTAACTGATTATTTCCCGGTTCTAGCCGCTGCCTAGCAGACATAGATGTTGAGTGTCAATGTAGGGAAGATCGTATTTAAGTCACATCCACAGGGGGAATGCAGTGCTGTTGATCTCTTCAATATACACACACACACACACACACACACACTTTTTAATTGGCTCAACTGCCACTACGCCATCCTATTCAAGCCACGTCAAAACTGATATCAGATCACATGGGGATGTTAGTAAATTACCTAAGATCAGTTATTAACTGAAAGTATCCATTTATCGTACAAAATAATTGTCTATTTGACATCAGCATTCTAAAAATAAATCCCTATGGCGTTATCTTTCTCCTCGATGCTATGCGTGTTCTAGGCTAGCCCGGCCACTGTGCTGCTCCCTGGCAATGTGCCGAGATCTCACGTGGGCCTTGTCAGTGTCACACTCACACTGTCACATATTTGACGTGTGAGGGCGGTGTGCAGTCTGTCATGCTCTCACTGTGACAAGTCGCTGTGCCTTTTGAGTCAGTGGAGGCGAGAGCTGTGTAAATCTCCATCCATAGCCAGCTCTGACATGTAGCCTCTGTGGACACTGGAAGCCTCGCTTCTCCTTCCTCTTCCCTTCTCCCACACTCCCTCCTTCTCACTCCCCATACTTCAGATTTCCACAAGGCTGAATCTCCGAGACAGTCTACACGCAATTACCTCTGCTGCTGCTAGCCCTCGAAGCTTTGCCTCGGCAGAAGTTAATAATATGCCCTTGCCTTACTGGAGTTAAACTACTGTTATTACATTTGAATTACGTTGAACCGAAATGCACACTCACTGTAGCAGATAAGACGTGGGAACTCATTTTGTTAGCGCTGGGGCCCTCTGGCCTGCTGTGGCATGGTGTGATGGTGCTTTTTGAGCCTACTCCTCTCAAATAAAAGCACAGCTGTGCGCTTTGCGATAAATCTAAGCGTTTGCCTTCAATGTTGCCCCAGTATTCCCCTAATGTAATCGGATAACTACTTGTTTTTGTTGCATCAAGTACCCCCCCCCCCCCCCCCCCCCCCCAAAAAAAAGAAGATGATCCTTCATTGGGGTTTATTCAATAAAGCCAAAAGATATAGTCGCTTATGTGCAAAGAGAGAGAAGCACCGTGTGTCCCAAATGGCACTCTATTGCCTATTTAGTGCCTTAAGTCCCTATAGGGCTCTGGTCATAAAGTAGTGCACTATGTAGGGATTAAGATGCTATTTGAGACGCAGAGGCAGTCATAGAGATGGTGGCGTAATACCACCTTATAAGCCCTCTTTGAATGGCTCAGGGGGTGGGGACGCTTACCATATCAAAGTTTATTGTGCAGTTTATTGAAACCGGCGCTTGATGCGATTAACGTGGTGAAGTGTCAGTCCAAGGGTATCAGCCGAACCTTGCATAACGTTGCCTCTGTGTCGCTCTGTGCAAAGTGAAGTAATTCAATTTATATCTGTGGGGTAGTGGAATTTCCCTGTTGAAAAGAAACACTGCTTCACACACCCCACATTTTGTGGGATTTGAGATTTTAAAGCACCGTCAACATCAGAGTGAAGAGGCATTTGTGTTTTATTTAAAAGTACTTCAAATACTATTTATCATAGATCTGGTTTTGGAAGAAGTACTGTTTTTTATTGAAACAGATTAAAACACAAGGGACTCCATTTATTTTTCTGTCCATAGGAAAACAACATTAAAATGTTGGTCAACATCTAACAGTGCAACAGGGCTCTACCTATCAGCTGCAAGGGTATTTTATTCAAAGAGAGAATATAAGATTCTCAAATAAGTGGGACAGGAAGAGAGAGAATGCTTCCCCACGTGGCTTTCACTTGTCCAGTCATTTCCAATCAGTGATTGCCTCAAGGAAGGGAGAAATGAAGGATGCACTTTTGAAACATTTGAACAGGGCCTCAAAGAGAGAGAGAGTTCTCTCTTGATCCCAATTTTGTTATCTTGCCTCTCTAACCCTCCTGATTTGGTTTTCCCGTAGCGGCGAAGAAGTCCCAATGGCTGGAGAAAGAGGAAAAGGCCCGGCAGCTGAGGGAGAGCCAGCTGGACGAGCGGCGCAGGAAGCTGGAGGAGCAGCGGATCAAGACAGAGAAACGACGCGCCGCCCTGGAGGAGAGGCAGAAACAGAAACTAGAGAAGAACAAGGTCGGTTGTGAGGGAGAAGGGTGAATCTTAAGTCAGTTTAGCATTTTCCTCACTAACGGCAAAGGTTAGTATTGGGGGGAGGGGCAGCTGATCCTAGATCTGTTACCTAGGGGAAACTTCACCCCAGAACGGGTGGTAACACTCCTCACAGCAAGCCAATATTAGAGCCCCGGTGATCGTGGGCTCAATCCCCACGTCCGCCTTTCCTGCTTTCCCTTCTACTATCCCCATCTCCCCCATCTATTTCCACACTATCTCAATGAAGGTCGCAAAAATACTAAAGGAGTGGTGGAATTCCACCCGCCTTAACAAAACAAGAGAATACGGTGGGTGGGTAACAAGAAGAGAATGAGTCAGAGAATTATTAACTACTGCTAACCTAGTATTTCTCCATGTTTGGTATGAAGGAGCGGTATAAGGCTGCCCTCCAGCGGTCCACGAAGAAGACCTGGGCTGAGATCCGCCAGCAGAGACTGTCCTGGGCCGGAGGCCTCGGCCAGAACTCTAGCCAGAGAGAAAGTGAGTACCTACCGCTGAAACAGGAACCCAGAACCAGAGCCCATCGACCCAGACACTGCCCGAAGCCTCTCTTTCCTTCAAAAGACAACTGCCTCGCCTACACACACTGGGCACTATCTTGCCGAGCCAAACGACTGTTTTTGGGCTCGGATCATTTCTTTTCACATGGTCCACACACACACACACACACACACACACACACACACACACACACACACACACACACACACACACACACACACACACACACACGACAGGTGGATTGATGTCCCTATCAGCTCTTGCTGGGATGTGCTACACTACAGCAGTCTAATTTCCCTGTAGACGGAGGGAACATTGGCTTCATTCCGCAAGGAAATAGCTGGGTAATGACGAGGCTGAGGTGAAAATGAGATGTCCAGGCATGGTTGAGGTGTATATGTGTGTGTGTGTGGGGGGGGGGCTGTGATGGTGCCAGATATGTAGTGATGCCCTGCGAGTCACTAACAATTCTGACCAATGTTTTCCCGGTCTGCGTTTATGCGACATACTCAAAGGTCAAGTTTCTGTAGGGTCTCTGGGGATTCTACGGTGTACCATTTTTTATTTCAAGGATTTTATATTATTCATATTTTATTGAAAGGAATGAAGGGGAGACAGCTAGAATGAATATAAGTAGCGTGAAGGGTTCGACCCGGGATTCGAACCCCCGCAAGCAGGGTTACAGACTGTATGTGCACGACCAACCTCAGGCACATACAGGCTACTGCATGACTGGATGTTTCATTCAGGGTCGTTAGCCCCTAGATACAGATAAAGTATTGGTCAATGTGATTCCGTTTGCTGGTACTTTAAAGCCTGCAGTAAGCGGGGCGTTATCAACCATCAACACACCTCAGAATAGTGGGCAATTCATGTTTCGCTAGCATTGATTTACGTCGCCAAATCCCCCTTCAAGTCAAATGGAGTCGGTAACAGCAATGTACTTGGTAAGAGGTGTATGAAGCAGGGAGGTCTCTCTCTTTCGCTCTCTCTCTTCCTGCTGTTCTCCACCCCATTCCAACTCTTATGGTCACAATGAACATAGACGTTGGCCAGACAGCCAAACAAATCTGGGACCCCCCAGCCTCCTCTTTCAGACCCAGTGCTGTCAAAGACCGAAAGGTAGAAAGAAAGAGGAAAAGACTGAACCGTAACAAGCGTTAACAAACAGGATCCAGTGGACTACTGAGGATCCAATAGAGTTATTTAGGAAGAGGCAGCAGAATGCTATATTGGCCTGCAGAGAAAAGACCTCTCCCTGCCCATCTCTAACTGCAACCCATATCTGACGAGGGACATTTAGGTCAGAGACAGAGACAACCAATTCCCCCATTAACATTAGACTGTACTGTCATACTGTCGTATGTCTAGTGGTATTTAATGAAGGGCACAATGTTCACTCGATTAGTCTCTGTTAGAGGGTCTGGGGGGGGGGGGGGGGGGATGGTGTTTAATCAGTGGGGGTTGTCTTAGTACTTCCCTCCACTAGGTGTCAGTTGTGTTACATGTGTGTCAGTTGTGTTACACGTGTGTCAGTTGTGTTGACTGACGTTGGTATTCGTTTGTGTAGTACATCATGTTGTGGTAACAAAAACACTGTTACTACTTTGTGTACAGCAGAGCTCTGGTTTGGGACAATGATGGGACGTGTACTCTTTTACATTCTAACCATGTCATTGCAGGTTCGACATATGTGTTCACAGTCCATTGATAGTCAGTCGTTTTCAGTGTTTTGGTGCCACCGTTTCACAAACAGTCCAAGTGTATCCATTTTGAATATGAACACCGAACTGAATGACGCATGACCCAGTAGACTCAACACAATATTTCTTTAAATATATATATCTTTTTTTTAGTGGGTAGAAAAAGCTGCGCTATTTCCCTCTACCATCAATTGTCTGTTTTCAGATTGTATTCCATTTTTGGTGGAGGCTCCTCGAAGTATACTTTGACATGACACTTTGACAGTTAGAATTTCTATTCTGTTTCCCGTCATCTCCATGTGGAAAGGAATGTAAAATAACACTGTCAGATGGGAAACGTTCAACACAGAGATTTTATTATTTTGTTTCTTTATTGAATCAGAAATAGTTGCCCTCTGGGAATACACCGTTTTGGTATTTGGATGTTTGCTGTATGTATGTACGAGTGTGTGGGGGGGGGGATTGATTTCACCGTGACACATCCTGGAGGTCTCCCTCCCCTGTGTGAAACAGTGTGACCCACCATCTCTGTGGACTACTCTCTTGGCTTCGCAGGCAGATGCTCGGTGTCGGCGGTCAACCTGCCCAAACACGTGGACTCGGTTATAAACAAGAGACTCTCCAAGTCCTCCGCCACCCTCTGGACCTCCCCCAACAGAAGTAAGACACGTCAGGCCCCCTTTTCCGGGAACGCCCACTTTTCATATCCGTTCCCTCACGTTTTTTTTCTCCACCGTTTTTTTCCCTCCCCACTGTCTCCAATCCAATCGCCTGTCTGTGTTCGATGGTTGCCTACCGAATCATTTTCACCTTCCAAATTCAAATCCACCCTAGTTTTTTTTCTTCTGTGGTTCATGGGTTATGGTTTTTCTCCCTCCCTCTGCATTCAGTCCCTGCATTTATATACTTCATACTTTGGTGTGAATATATGGGTTCATTTACGCTGTCTTCATATTTTATGTCCCACATTTTTTTGGTGTTATTGGGTTATTCATTTGCTGGTGATGGTCATTTCGTGCTTTTTGGTTTGTGTGTCAGCAGATGTTTTTCACTCACTGGAAAGTCTTGGTCAATGTCTTGAATGGTGATGGTGATGATGATGAGGATGAATGGGTTTTCAGGCCGAGGCTAACCCGAAGTAAATACACGGTACTATGCGGAATCTTGTAACTCATATTCAGAGTTACTCACACAAGTCAGAGGTGTTTCAGTGCACCTAGAACACCACTGCAGGTACAGAGTTATTTCATAAGTACATGTCTAAGTAGGTTGCAGTGTGCCGGTGTGAACACATAGGAACTTTAGTGTTTAGAATTTTAAAAAGTCGGCAACTAAAGGATGAGTCAGCGTTTTGAGAGAAAATGCATTCTGAAAACTCCACAGGAACACCTGTGATGCTTGAAAATAGATTAAGGCGACTGCTGAAAGCGTAACCCTCTCCCTCTTTTCCTCTCCTTCTCTGCCTCCTCTCCACCTACCCTGTCTTTCACGATCGCCTCTCTCTTCTTCCCCTCTCTCGTCTCTCTCATCTCTTCCTCTCTGTCTCTACCCCTCTTCTTTCTCCTCTACCCCCTGTTATTTTGTCTCACTCATTGTCTATCAAAAGCTCACTCTCCTCTCTTTTTTTTAAACTTCAGTCTCTCTCTCGCCCACTTTCTCTCTCTCTCTCTCTTTCCCTCTCTGCTGGATAACCGTATTGTCCTTCGGGGCAGGTTTAATAGGGAAGTGGGACGTGATTTGGTGCACCGTAAAAGACCCAGAGCTAACCTCTGCAGTGGACTTCTCTCCTCTCTCTTTTCCCTCTCCTCTCTCTCTTCCCTATCATCTCTCTCTTCCCTCTCCTCTCTCTCTTCCCTATCATCTCTCTCTTCCCTCTCCTCTCTCTCCTCCCTCTCCTCTCTCTCTTCCCTCTCCTCTCTCTCCTCCCTCTCCTCTCTCTCCTCCCTCTCCTCTCTCTCTTCCCTCTCCTCTCTCTCTTCCCTCTCCTCTATCTCTTTCCTCTCTCTTCCCTCTCCTCTCTCTCCTCTCTCTCTTCCCTCTCTCATCCCTCTCCTCTCTCTCCTCTCCTCCCTCTCCTCTCTCTCTTCCCTCTCCTCTCTCTCCTTTCTCTTCCCTCTCCTCTCTCTCCTCTCTCTCTCTTCCCTCTCCTCTCTCTCCTCTCTCTCTTCCCTCTCCTCTCCTCTCTCTCTTCCCTCTCCTCCCTCTCCTCTCTCTCTTCCCTCTCTCTTCCCTCTCCTCTCTCTCTTCCCTCTCCTCTCTCTCTTCCCTCTCCTCAATGTCCATGTTCTGAACTGCTGCCTCGATAGCCAGAGGGGTTGTTGCTAGCTCTGGCAGTGCTTACTTTATACTGCTCTGGCATGCAGGTTGTGTTCTTCCTCCCTCTCATGTTATTATGCGTCTGGAAGTGTTCCAGTCTAACATGGAACCCACCATTTCCCCATAGAGCATAAGAATGGGGCGTAGGCCTGGGTTTGGTTTGACGCTTTATCTGGTGTGCGTGTTTACTAGAGACACAAGGGCTTATGCGGGTGAGGTATTGTCTTATTTGATCTGTCATAATAATATACAACCTGGGAAAGCTAACCGAGAGCAAAGCTTAGCTCATTGTCGATATTTCGTATATATTAAAAAAAAGAGAAGCAAAAGGCCTTTCTGTGACACTGTGATGAGAATGCCATATTGGATCATTACATTTTAGTCATTTACTAAAATGGGGTTTCAATAGTTATCAAACAGCTAGTGGGTAATAAGGTACATTTTAATACTGTTTGAACACTGAGGTCGTCTGACATGGTGAGACAGAAGTGGAGATATTCACGGTGGCTCTAAGAGGCAAACCGGCTTTGAAAATGAAGCTGGTTTGCCCCTTAAGGCCAGCGTAGGACTTTGAATATATGTGATAAAATTGGTCGTGTTTTGTCCCCTCCCGCAGCCCGTAGCCTCCAGCTGAGCCCGTGGGAGAGCAGCATTGTGGACCGACTGATGACGCCCACCCTGTCCTTTCTGGCCCGTAGCCGCAGTGTCGCCAGCGTGCTCAGCAACGGTAAAGGCCGTAAGTAGTTATCACACTCCCACTGTGATAGATGAGACCTGCTATTGGCGGGGTTGTTTGTCATTTAGAACAGCAGTCCAACCTCTCCTCTTGGCCCCCAGCACTTCCATGTATTTGATCATTTGTTCCAGTCAGAGCTAGCACATCTGATTCCACTTGTCAAACTAATCATCAAACCCTTGAATGAGCTTATGAACTATGATAATTCTGGACACGACACAATTGTGAAACGTTTGAGGGGCACCGACAAGAGGTTTGAGAAACACTCATTTCGGGTATGTGAAGTGATGCTTGACAATGAATACCTGTGTTGCCTGTGCTCTGCTTGCGTTTTCAGAGATGGGTGTCGTATTTATTTCTCTTCCTTCCTTCTCTCGCCTGCTCTCTATGTGCCTCTCCTTCCCTTCCCCTCCAGAGTCGCCCCTATGCCCTCGTTCGGCCTCGGCCAGCCCGCTGACGCTGTGTGCCCACCGGCCCCACCACCGCTGCTCCGACCGCTGGAGGGTGACGTCCAGCACGCCCGACATCACCCAGCGCCGACGCGACTCCACGCCGGTACGTCAACCACCCCTTTTTTCTTTCCTTTCGTATTTTTCAATTTCATTGACTGGATAGAGAGGAGAGTAGATAGAGAGATACACATCGAAAGAGGGTCATAGAGAGTGAAGGGCACAGACAGACCGGACTTGACCCCTGTTGCCTGCAGGCCCGCATGGTCCGAAATCTGGAGCGCCAACTACTACCATCCCTTGCCGTTTAAACACAATAGAACACCGTTTGGCACTTTGAATAAGCTCGAATGTACTGTGTATCTTTTGGTTTTGAGAGAGAGATGTTTTTATCCACAGATAGAGAAGAAAAAGAAAGAGAAGAAGGACAAGGAGCGGGAGAATGAAAAGGAGAAGAGTGCTCTCAGCAAAGACAAGGTGCTGAAGAAGAGACAGTCCTTACCTAGCATGAGACACAGACCGGACCCCAGGTAACCTGCTCTCACACGGATCTACGGTATCTGCCTTTGGCACAGTACAGCACTAAACACCCTTTACACACTACTGAGCCGAACCAAGCCAAGCCCAGCTGTACTGTATTGGCCTGGTTACACATCCACCATAGTTGTTGAAAACTTGCAGGAAAGGACAACGTTTAAAGAACATATACAAGCCAGCACATCATATGTAGATTGGGTCGACATTATAGTGTGAATAGGGTATAAGACTAAGATTAGAGCTTAGAGTGTTTGCTAAGCTTAGGGATACAGTAAGAGACAAAGATAACCCTGACTGTGAGTACAGATGGTAAAACCAGCGTGTCTGTGCGTTTAAGTGAACTCAGGCTAAGACTTAAAAGCATGAGGCCCCCGAGCCGAAGGATATTTATCCAGCGCGTTAATCATAGCCGGCCGCGGGACGTGGAAATGGATGGGGCTCACTGACAGATGGAGGGAAGAGAGAGAAAGAACGAGTGCTCTGACTTAACAAAAGGGTCTAGAGAGAGAGGGAGAGAGAGAGGAGAGAGAGAGGAGAGA